>NW_023367318.1:0-27500 GCF_902167145.1 Zea mays
CCTAGTCCAGAGTTTTCTACAAGCCGAGTAAAGTGTTCCTTTTGCCAATAACAACCATTGCTAAAAGCAGGTGCCTTTCCCCAAGGATACCGTCAACCGATTAAACCTTTGCTAATGGTGGAATTGCCAAACCTTTGCCCATGCCGAAAAAGAAGCCAAGTCCGATTCAATAATTACCTTTCTTTTGTCTCTATCTTTGGACTGAATCAGAAGAAAAGCAAGGCTAAAGGAAAGGAAGCAGGCCAGGTTGGAGAAACTGGTTCTGGTCCGGAGCTCGGGGATAGCTCCTCCCCTATGATCTCTGTTCTCTAGTGCTTTGCCTCCCAAGGGTCAGATACTTCTTGGGCTTGAGCAACAGGAGAGGACTCGTTTTCCTTCTTAGCAACAGGCCGTGGTTTTCCAAGAAAGGGTCTGGATCGCATCCGTTGGGAAAGGTCGAACTACCGGTATTAAGCACTGCCTTCTCTACCGGAGAATCACCCGCGGAAGAGATATCAGCTCCGGTATAGTTGTACCTTACTAGAGAGACACGCCACTCCAGCACTCTCACTCTTTAGAAGAAGAGACAAGAAGAGCATTGTACCAATTCGAGAAATCAAGCTCATTCGAATACTGGAGGGATGTACTACACTACAGGCAAACAGATCTCATGTAATGAACGCGTACGAAGCACTATAAGTTAAGTGAAGTTTCATTCATAGCTTTCTCTGGTTTCTTGGTGGATATGTCTCCAGGTCTAAGGGAAGGCAAGGCTTCTTTCTATCTTTGCTTGGGAATACCATTCCTGCTTCTCCATTTCTCATAAGAGCATTCCTGGCCTGCTTCCTTGATCATAGCTTTGGAAAGGAAAGTCAATCAAAGTCAAGGGAAAGTAAAGTACCTTAGCAGGATAAATGACATTTGATTTGCTATTGCCAAAATCTCTGCTGCTCAGTTTCTTCCTTGTAGAAGGAAGTATGAGTATTCCAAAGAGGGATTAGAGATTCCAGTTTCTTGGTAAGGCATCTTCAAGTCATCTTTGCTTTGTGTATGCATGCATGGGCATAAAGAGAGCCTGAATTACGCATATAGCAACAGAAAAGTAGAAAAATGGGAAGTCGGAATAGCATCTGATCGGAAAAGACTAAATTAGTAGGACGTAAAGCTCGGCTCGTACAGTATAAAACGGATAGGAAGTGAAGACAAAGAGCCTGGCTTTATGCTCAGCCCCCACTAGCATCCCACCCAAGACTAATGAACGGGAGGAGGCCTATGTTACCCATATATCGATGTCCTTTTTTCTTACTAATGTATGCATGTTTCTCTTACTTTTACTCCTTTCCAACATAAAGTAACTCATCTCACTTTCTTGAATTGAATGTTAACCTATGTTATTAATGTGCATGTACTCGCGTTGATAGTCCTTACTACTAATATTAATATAAGGTCTTCCCCCAGTTCTGAAGTTCTGGTACTAAATTAAATGCCCTAACACTATTTCTCAAACCAGAGTGAACTACTCCATCCACGTGTTCAATCAAAGGAACTGAGACATTGCTTGATAGAAGAAAAAGACTTTTGAGTTAGCGAAAAGAAAATCCTCCTCAACGGATCAAACAATACTACCGTACCCGCCGACGCCGAAGTAATATCGATCGAACCTATTCCACTCGCACTGACACTATAGAGAGCTTCCACCTTTCAAGCTGTCTTGCCTTTACCCTGAGAAGTAGCACTTGGGGCCTCACGGATGAGAATCCAATTTCCACAAAATTGCATTGTTTGCTTTTTCACATACATAAGCCTAGGGCACGAGGAGATAGGGACGATACCCTGCGCACCCTCTCTAAAGCAGTGAACTCGATAGCGCAATTCCTGTTTTTTTTTGTTTTCTCTCTCTTCTATTTTGAATATTAAAATATGCTCTTTGGAGCCGGGAAATAAGATCGGTACTTGAATAAAGAGATATAGATAGAGATAGTAAGTTTTCCATTCATTTAGGTTGGCGGAAGGATAGCGATTTTTTTCATACAGCTCGGGACAACCATTATTACAGGGGTCAAAGACCAACGAATGGCTTGGGTACTACTTTCATCACTTATTGCTAGGATAGGACTTTCCTTACCAGAAAAACAAGGCGCGAAGCGATGCCGCCCTCTTGGTTTTGATTTCCTCACAAGTATACTTTTCCGGGAAAAAGAGATTCATACAACTTCCTTTCTGCCTCCACCTTACTCACCGGCTCTCGCTTGTCAGTTTGGCTTTGTGAATTTGAAATACCCTCTCTCCTCGCTTCTAGGCTAGGGATTGGCTCGTATCCTGGTTGAGAAGAAGCAGTTTTCAAGCTTGACTTTTCTTGTAATAAATGATAGAGCAGAGCACTCGCTCGTCAACTCGCTACTCTCTCCCCTTCTACTTGTCTAGGCTTCATACCCGAAAGATCAACTGGCGCAAGCACATTCTTGAAAGATAAGGCCAGAGAATAGTAGGTATAGCGCTGTTGTAGGTTAAAAGGAGGAAGAAATAGCTGTACGAGTTGCAGAGCTGGTGACAAGTGCCACTGTACGCTAGAAAGAATGAGTCCCTAACAAAGTAAAAAAAGATAGGTCGAAATGCCTGTATTCCTACTGGAAAAGTGCGTGATGGTTACTCTTTATCATTGGCATACTTGCATTCCTTTCCCCAACTATCCGAGTTTGGGTTTCCTACCAGTCCTTTCCCTTCGCCAGTCTTAGACAGTTCGCTTACCCGATAGGCTTGGCAATTCCACTACTTTAAGTTGGGATTTTTTCATGTATCTTTCCTTTTGTCCTCGAAAGCCTGTCTTCCCCGAGAAGACAGTCTTCCTCTATAAAACAACAACATTAGTGGATATAGACTAGGCTAAGGGACGGACTTCATCTCTGTTCTTACCCAAGGAAACTGGGTATCGGGGCGGTATAGTATAGTATAGGAAAGGAGTAGATCTGCCAGTATCTGCCTTCTGTTTGGGGCGCCAGGTCGAATACGTCAAATAAAAGACAAAGTGTGGAACAGCAGATCTAGTTTCTTGGCATGTTGATCGATCAACCCTTTTGCGGGTCTATAGTGCCAGGGCTCTCTTATAGACTTATAGATGGGTTTCTTGCTTTGGAGGCAGGCTATTGGAGTGCGAGGGTTAGCCAGTTAGTTCTTTCTTATTTGAGGTAAGGTGATCCGCTATAGGCTATAGGACGAGAACGGGAATATGCAAATATACGAGTGCCAGACCCGATAAAATATACGAGTGCAAACGCGCCCTCCATGATCATTGCAAGGTTTAGAGCAGTTAATAAGCCAAGCCACCAGCATCCAAAATAAGTAGCGAAGGATATTAATATGATTGCTTAGCACGGCTCACGCACGTTGCTATACATCAAAAAAGCTTCTTCGTCTGTCTGTCAGCAGCGTATACAAAGGCTGCATGATAAACCTATCATTATCCATCTCACGAACCCACCCTTGGGACGAACTCACTCCTGGTTCTCAAGCTTCCTGTTTCTAAATCGAGGAAACAGATACCAACCAAGTCGTAGACTTACCACTTGAGTATGCTCATACAGCCAAACCTTTTGATTGCAAACATTAGTAGTTAAAGCCATACTGTAATCACCCACCAACAATACAGGACGGAAAAAAACAAACTTACTGCATTTTCTTACCAGCAAAGCAAAATGCGGCCCAAGCAGCGTAGGCTTGTGAATCTTCTCATCCGCCATAAAGTCTTGCACACACTTACCCATAGCATAAACTGAGTTCAACAGGTTGTCACCAACAGACTGCCCCCATGCATACTCCCACAACCCTTCAAGATCACCAACATAATCCCAGAAAAACATTTGAACAACGTACCGGACGAAAGGTAAGTGCGAAGGGCGAAGTTGCGAAGGAATAGTTGTTACTACTCTTAGTTTAGTTTAGTACCCACGGTCCATTTGATCATTTGCTGCGGTACCAAAGTTCAATCGTCATCTTCAGTTGAAAGAGTACACATTATATTGAGTACCTCCCTATCTTCGATCTCTCTTGTAAGAAATCCTACGCATCCCTCCCTTGTCAGAAAATAAATAGGAATATGAGCCTGTACTCACTCACGCTGCCGGAGTACTTTTTGAGTTGAGGGTAACGTAGTAAAAATCCTTTATTTCTGGGGATTTGCCTTTTCTTTCAAAATGAATTTATGCTTAGTCTAAAATTGGTAAATACCAAATAATAATAATATAAAGATATAATATATATTATTATTATTATAAATATGTACCAGTTTCCTGAAACTAACAAATAGAGTTATAGCTTTGATTGACTTACTAGCTTACGGGAATGCTTTGAATCTCAACTTACTTTTTTAGAGGGGGGGATTACTACTGCATGGAAGGATGGTATACTGGAACGCAGGTGTTCTTACTCTTTCTCAGGTACCTGAGAAAATAGAGTTGGCTGACTATAACATGGAAGGCCCCAAGCGTCGCCTTGAAAATTATGTGGAAGAGTTCCGGCTTGCTTGCATTAGGATCCATCCCTCCAAGAAACCATCAATATATGAAGCATATGGCTCCTCTTTGAGTTCTATTTTCTTGGGGTTGGGATGAGAGCACGATATGAGCATGCGAATTTCTTCGAATCTACCATTGGAGAGAAAATAAGGGGTTATGTGGATGGGGGATTTGGAGATTCTTGAAAGAATGTTTTGGCTTCTTCCTATTACGCTTCAACACAGAAGAAGATTGTTAAAAGGTGCTGGAAGGAGGATATATTTTTCCAATTGTTTCAATTGCCCAACCTCGGAATGGCCAAGGTTTAATGATTTCATGTAATTCTTCCGCTTACAGGTTTTTAATCGGTCTGTATCTTTGGACATCCTCGGGCGTATTTATTGCAATCTTTTTCCATGTTTGGCCAATAAAACCCATATCTGTGTATCAGCCATCTCATTCTTCTGCCCGCTTGATGTGCTCCAGCGATTCTTTCATGGACCTCAGCCATTACCAATAAAGCCCCCCTTTACCTTCTCTTTCTATTCTATAAAAAGGCGAACATCTAATCTAGGCCCGGTCGCCTTTCTATGAAGGCGAGCAGCCCAGCCCCCTTGTGGAAATTTGTATATTAAGGAAGCCGTATTTCGCAATAGCAGCTCCGAGAAGCTGGGCTTAGGGTGCGCCTCCTGCGGTCGTTTCAGTGACTCAATTGGCTGGCTTCCCTCAGCTCAGACTGGTGTCGCCACCTCTCCCAGGACCGGAATGATTATCCCTGCCCGATGGGTCTACATTCATCCCTGAATGTCGTCGGGTACTCTTCACTTCCCCGCCATTCTTGTAACCGTCACCTGTAATCCGCGCAGGTGTGTCCGCACCCCCTGGAGTGGACGAGAAAGAAAGGATTTTTTCTCGGAGCAACCCCCAGACCCAGGAGTTCACTTTCCCGTATGAGCATTCGGTACATATATAAGTCAGTGGAAGAGTCAAAGGGTCACCACTACTGAGGGTCTCCCCCCTTATCTTAGAAGGGTCGTCTGAGGGTTCGCCGCGGTTCATTGCTGTGCTTACACACTAGGCTACCCTTCTCCGAAAGCTCCGCGGGACCACCTATCACTAGTCTTCGGCCGGAGGGGTTTATTGCACAAAAAGGCCGGGACGCAGAGGAAAGCCCAACGAATGTCAGATGCAAAGCCCCGCACCTCATTAAGATCATATTGGCATACTCTCCCAAAAAAAAAAGAGCAGACCCCATTGAAGACGGGAGTGAGGTACAACAAATTTCCGTCCACCTTCTCACGGAGCCGTACGTGGACGTTACCGCTCATACAGCTCCCAGCCAGCAAGCAGTTAGCTTTCCTCTAGAAGTCATGGAAGTGTGGATAAATCGACATCAAACTCTAGTCGACAGAAGGTTTTTCTTTTTTTCCCGCTCGCAGTAGTATAGTAGTCCCAATATTCCAATACTACAGCGTTAGCAGCGTTTTGTCTCGATGAAAAATCTTCTGGTGACCATGAGGATTTCTTCTCTATCCTTTGGACTTGAACGATCCAATTTCGAATCTTGTTGGAGATTCTTTATCTGGCTTTGACGTATGGGGCCCTTTCCCCACTGTTTGAGAAAAGTTTTTCATCTTTCCTTTACATCCGAACAGGACGGGCCACTAGTCCCTGATCTGGACGCCGCACCTGGAACTCCTTCTACCTGTGGTTGTGGGGTTGGCGCCTCCTGAGCTGCTTGAGCAGCACCCACAAGGGGGTGGGAAGGAATAAGACTACATAAGAGAATACTCTCTTTTTACTTTATTGACTGGTGTCCCGCGGATCTCTCTCTTTAGGCGCTTCGTTTAGTTCGTTTATAGCGAGAAAGCCCATGCGAGTCAATTAAGTAAGCTGGAAGGCACTTTTTAAAAAGCCTGGAACTTGATCCAATCTCTAACCAATTGCGGCTTGTTAGAGCACCTAAGCAACGATGCGAATAATCGCTTGCCTAATTCAGTAGGGTTTTCATTTGATTTCTATATGATAATATGCAGTAGCCATCCATCCTGGAAAGGAACAACCATAAGTGATTAGAGCGATGCTCCTTTTTTTGCAAAGAGTTGAGTTCTTCCTCTTTCGCGCAGGATAGCCACGGACTCTTCCGAAACATTCAGATATAGGAAAAGCCAGAGCCAAAGCCAACGCGTCAAAGTGGTTCAGCAATCGACGTAACAGGTTCAAATACTCTAAGCTAGGTATATAGAAGGTATATTCGATTCAACAATCTGAAGTAGTGGAGTTAGCCCTCGGTATACCATACTGTAAGCCTCAGATAATCACTAGCTTATTCAAGAATAATATAGTATAGTAAAGTCGTAGAGGAAGAAAAGAAAGAAGAGAAAGAACTGGGAGTATGAGGACAACTTACAGGGAGAAGGAAGGTGGAGACAAACAACAGGAGCTATTCAACCATCGTTAGAGGCAAACCAATGATTAGAAGAATGCTGGAAGAAGAGGAAAGCTGATTGATAACACTTAACCAAACATCGCAAGGACAGGAAGGAGTATCCTGAACGTAAGGCCAATGGCTAGCATACTTCGCTGAACACTCAACTTGATCTATATCGATAGACACATCTGAGAGAATCATAGTTCCCCCTCTGGGGATAACTAGTTCTTCTCCCGAGTCCTTGTTTTGTATGAGATAACAGCAGTCTTTACTTAACCGAGCATCGTAGGGCTTACTTCATCACACATAGCTGTCTTTACTTTCGTTTCGCTAACCGCCCAAAAGCAGGTGCGCACACACAAATGCTAGGCGAGATACGTAGTTCTCTCAACCCTTCCTATCCATCATTACAGACCGGAACTAGATCGGATTAGGTAGAGCAAGACCTTGAGCCTCTTGAGAAACCAATAGAAACGACAGTAGCTAGCTTCACCAGAAGAGGAAGAAAGACTTCTATAACTTAACTTCCCTATTGAGTAGAATGCATGGCAAGTTTCCACTGCTTTAGGCTACTCTACTAAGACTCGAGGGCCGACTTCACGTAACTAAACTAAATGGCTTAACTAAACTAAAAAGGAACTAAACTGGGATAAATCTTAACTAAAGGCGTACTGTACTTTGCTTAACACTCACTATATTCAGCTAAAGCTGGATGCGTATTATATTATATCTTGCCTTGCCTTGGTAGAGCGAAACTTTGAACCCAACACAAGCAACTCTCCAGGTTTAGCGATATTGATGGGTTCCAGCCTCATTCCACTACTTACGCTTCCCGCAAGAGAAGAGTCTTGATTTCGATTCGAGAAGGTAGTTATTCTTCTTCCGATAGTCATATTGATTGATTCGAAGAGACTAGAACGATACACATTCCCTGCATTTCTGCCAGGAGGCAGAAATGGATGGTGGAAACGGATGCACGAAATACCAAAATAGGAGCAACTTATTAAATAGGGCTATCTATACAGTAGGTCAAATAGGATCAAGTTTTGCCAATTCCGAATTCAAGTACGAAAACTAAGAAGTTGGCACTTTTAACACAAGGAAAAGGGAGCCCACATAAAAAATCGAAAGCGAGTTGGTGCTTGGGAAAGATACTGGTACCTTTAGACTAGGGTCAATAATTCATTAACATTTTTTTATTTTCCTGGCTTAAGGCTTTCACCGCAGTATTGTCTTATGCTTTAGCCAAGTATAGCTCTTAAATCTGTCTGATTTGCCAATCCAATGAATCATGATTTCCCTTGCTTTTCAGATAGCCTTGACATGAATGAAATGTGCACTTGACCGTTATCCCTTGCTTTGATTACACTCTCTCTCTATTCTTATCTCTTGTCCGGCACCAATCCTTCTTCTTGATCCCAACCTACTAAGAGTTTTCCGATCGTCATCCAACCAGTAACATGTGATGACCGAATCGACTGCTCTGTGAAGAGTTGGAAGTCAAGCTAGGGGATATTCTCTCTCAACCTATTCTTGGGACATTGGCCAAAGATAATAAGCGAAGAAGGAAGGCAAAGATACTTGGATTCCATTGATTATCTTCCATTTCATCCTGCACTTGATTGCAAAACAAAATCAGAAGCTGTTCTCAGATCCGTTCTCCGCCGATACCAATAGGAAACCTCAGCTGGAAACTCTCTAGATAGCTTCTTAGCGCTTAGCTACTTTCTCCTTCTGCGCCGCTAGCGCTACTACTCCTAGTGATAGGAATAACATACTCTTTTTCGCGATGAGGCCCATCTTGGACCGGTAACGTATTCTAATGATCTGGATCTCTGGCTTATCTCTTACTTGACGGATTCTATTTCAGCTAGTGGGATTTCATTTAAGTGACGATAATCAGGAAAGAACAGGGTGGATTGGCTCTGATCGATACCATCTAAAAGTGCTTGCTTCATTCATTCGTGACATTACTGGTTATTCTTATTTAGTTTCGCCTCGCTCTTGGAATCATGCGCATGGCTCCATGCATATTCATGGGGGGCCTAACGAGTGCTACGAGTGAATGCGTAGCTTTGTCTTCTCTTATTCAATTTCGAGTTAGAGGTTAGAGGGAAAGAGAACTCCCCCAAAGCAGCCATTCTCTTAAGAAGAGCTATTATCCCTTGTTATTTCTAAAATGTGTATCACCATACTGAATCTAGCGCAAAGCTAGGAATGATTATCGGAAGTTGGCTACTTACTTAGACTTAGGTAAATCAGTTCCTTCTCTAAGACCTAACTGCGCTGTCGAGGGTGATCTTGAAAGAGCACATGAAGGATAGGGAGGGACCGGAATTCCCCTTTTTTAAAGAGCTGCTTGTACTCAAGCTTGAAGGTGGAGATCTTATAAAGGTTGCCAGTAAGCAAGAAGCAAGCAGGTATCTATTAACAGCAATAGTCAGAGTCATATAAAAGGTAGCCAAAAAGAAGCATCGAATCCATCAGGTTGTATGAAATGAAAGGAGACCCACAGTCCCACTTCTCCTTCCCCCCGCCCCAGAAATGGGGCGGGCCTCGTTCTTCTTGACGATACCACCGTTCAAAAAGACTACACCTTCTCCCTAAAAACGGAAATCTGGTTTGGCAGTCACAAGGAAGATTGTGTACCCCAACTCAAAAAAACAGGCACGGGACTAGCCCGCTGTCCCGAGGACAAGAAAAAGGCTGTGTTTAGCCTTTTCGTGCGCGATCCCAATCGTGGACCGTTAAGTCGATATGGGCTTTATCTTAGGTTCCCCCGTATAGGTATAAAAGAAAACCCTTTTCCAGTTCATGTTATCGAGGACCTGGGCGATTTTTACCCGCTTCTCGGCGCTCGCCGTTTCAAGGTGAAGATCTTCGTTAATCCTTTTTAGGATTTTTTATTTTCGTATACGCTGGCATGAGCGAATAACATTTTTGATTCGTTCTCGCAAGAACGAAATGGATGGTGCTTCAGGTTCAGGGTTCGGCGGGGTGTGGCTTGTGGATGGTTCGGACGCGGCATTTTCCTCCGACTCCGATAAGTTGAGGTACTTTTGCCAACTCTCAGAGGCGGATCCCGAAGCCGACCCAGAAGAATTCATCCAATTTATGAGAGCGGATTCGCTACCGAAGAAGACCCCCAAGAGAGAAAGAATCACCAAGGCGAGACTCCCAGGGCAGCCCATCTTTCTCAAAAAGGAAGAGAGGGTGAGCCCAGAACCCCATTCTTTCAAGAAAGTTAGAATAGAATGAATTCTGTCGAAAAAGAAAGCAGGAAAATAGGAGTAAGCGAGTAGGGTCAACAAGATTCTAAACGAATACGCGAAGGATATTTTTTATATTATTCCAATTATTATTTATTGATTGATTATATAATTTTTTTTAGATCCATATTCATTTTCATTTGCAAATACAAACTCTCTTGCATTTTATTTTGACTTTAGCGCTAAGGATAAGGGAACGGAGAAAAAAAGAGCTGGCTTGGCTGGTACATCAAGCATATGACATATTGCTTGTTCGGTGTGGTACACATATCTGTCAATGTCAATCAAGTAAGAAAATTCATTCCCACTGTCTGAGGAAAAGGTGAAGAATTGCAATTTATTGAGCTTGTAAGGCCCGTCCCCGATAAAGGGTATAAATAGGGCTATAAGTAGGCCGTTTGCTATTGCAATAAGGGCTGCTCGCCTTTCCTTTTGACGGCTTGGCTTCCTATCGCTCTATGTAGTGGTCGGCCTTAAAAGGAGTCTTCCTACCATACCATCATGCATGCCTATGTTATAGTGCGTTAAGCTTCGGCAGAAGCAAGCAAGATGATGAAGCGAAGCTTCGTAGACAAGGCTCGTTCCGTGCTTTACTTACGAGCTCGTGTAGTAAGGCCTCGCCCTACTTCAATAAGGGCTTATGCACTCCACTCGTAAACGAGCGTTAGAGCTTTTTGAGCGAGCGAGCGAAGCCTTCCCTCACCCGAGAATTGCATTTCCGCTTCAGCTTCCCCGGTTTAGTTGGTTTGGAGGATTAATTGATTGGATACCCAATCCGCATAATCTTTCAAAGTCACTGCTTCTACGACGATAGGCGTAAAGGCATGATTAGTTCCACAAATCTCACTGCACTGACCATAGTAAACTCCTTCTCGTTGTACCGAGATGGAGGTAAGATTTGAACGACCAGGTACAGCATCACATTTGACACCTGAGGAAGGTACAGCCCAACTATGAGGTACATCAGCGGGTGTTACAATCATACGTAGATGAGTTTTGGCTGGTACAACCACTCTATTGTCAACTTCTAATAAACGTGATTGACCCAATTCTGGATCATCTTCTGGAATCGTATAACTGTCAAAAGTGAGTGACTGTTCATCGGAACTGTTATAGTCCGAATACTCATAAGGTTGGGTCGACGCCCGCCTCCCCCCAAACTTGACTTGCAAGTTTCCCCGCAAAAAGCTCTCCACGCCTACTCTTATTTTTAAAGAGCGCTATTCTTCTTTAGTTAGGTAGTTCTCCCCCCTTGAGTCACCCTTATCTAAAAAAAAAGGACGGAGTCTATCTAGATCATAGGATCACTGTATTCAGAGGTCAATTCTCTTTCTTTGACCTCCCACCGTTCACGACATCCCTTGCTTCTCGCAAGAACGGCTCCTCGGTGGAGGAGTAGAAGCGCTGGTCCCCTTCGGCCAAGTGCTTGTGCGTGCTCTTACCTACCGTAGGACCTCCGTCCCCGAAGCGAAGAAGGAGGAGCAGGAACAACAGGTTGTCCTCTCTTGGCCCAGTAGTTCCGCAACTACTACCGTGGTTGTTGCCAACGGGGATCCCCCATTCCGAAAGGTAACGGGGCCGGCCCTTAGGTCCAAAGTTGTATGCCACTGCTGTGGTGCCGATAGATTCACTACTGAAGCCCCGTTATCGGACATTGCGGGCTTAGCATCTATTTTTCGTATATCGCTCCACCACACCGAGAAGAGGTATGTGTACCTCCAGCAATAACAAGAATGGAACCATAGGCTCCTATGCTGGGAGCATTTCGGGGTATAGGTCTAACCACCTCAACTCCCCGTTTCTGGCATGCTATAGTTCTTTTAGTCTCTCGACGACGGGAATGGGAGATGACCGGTAAGCCAGATGCTTCGCGAACCACCGGTACATTTCGTTGCACTTAAATCACCCTCGTTAAGAGGCGCACTCCGATACCATTGATGTCCAATAGCTTTGATAGTAATGGCTGGATCTACTAATACCCCGTCCATTGAGTATAACAGAGCAAACGATGGTATAGCAATGAACAATGGAATGACACTAGGAAAAATGGTCCGAATAATTTCGATAGTAGTTCCATGAACAATCCTTTGCGGGATTGGATTAGTTTGCTCGTTGAAATGCCATAAAGCGCGAACCAACATCCGTGATACGAAAACCAAAATCAGAATGAGGAAGAAAAAGATATCGTGATGTAAGTCAATGATTCCTTGCATCATAGGTGTTGCTGCGTCTTGAGATCCTAATTGCCATGGTTCCGCAGCATCACAAAGAGCGATTGTGAGGAATCGACATTCTAATGAACGAAGAATCATTGGCAGCACCAGAAGTAGGACCAAACCGAGAGTGAGTAGCATAGACAAGGATAGATTTGTGAATGAGACATAGTACTCACCAATATTCAGATCCAGAATTGGGTGAATTCCAAATTGATATTGATCCAACGGGCTGTTGAGATTAGGTAGGTTACCAAAATACCCTCTGCCTTGTTGGGCAATCAAGTAGTCCCAGTTGCCCTCGGCAGACATTCGGGCGTGCAGATCTTGTATTCTCTGACCAAAACAACTACGTCCCTGAGGTGTGTGAATCTCCTCGAGTAAGGAGCGCCAAAAAGCGTCGTAGTCCGCAATCGCACTCTCACGCCGGATACCAGAGAATAGATTCACACGGAAAGCGCTTATTTCCTGTACTGACGGGAGATTCAGGTTCCTCTCACGCAAGATACCTTCCATTTCTCTAAATAAGGGGAGGGCTCGGAGTACCCTATGCACATCCTCCACCGATTCCGATTCTCGATTTAGTGGGATTCCAGGCATCCCACGAGTTGCAATCATAATGGGTTTACTACTTGATAATAGCATTTTTCTATCCGTTAATAAAAATATCATCGTACTTGACAATTCCATCTTTTTCAGCTCTGCTCCCAAAAGAGAAAGGAGACTAGACTGATCCATTCTTGACGTCGGCGTTGGTTTTTCCAACGAAACGAAAAAAAGAACATTCGAACAAATAGACTTGATTCCATGACAAGCAAAAATGCTAGCTTCCCAGTACAGTAACGCATACACTATAGACTTTATTCTCCCGTGCTCTACCCAACGAAAGCCATAGTATAGTAACGAAAGCCATAGTATAGTTGAGAACAGGAGCGGGAGACTGAACACCGACACAATGTCGATTTGACAGATCATCGCCATCTCTTTTGATGTAACGAGCACTCTTTCACGAACTTCTCGGACAAAACGCAATGCTCGTTTCGCATACACTAGAGCGTTTGTCCCATCCTTATCTAGTGGGCCAATGAGATTACTATTACTATTACTATTACTATTACTATTACTATATACTATACGCATTTTCTGAGGAGCAACATGAGACTTGATTTCCTCCATCTCTGAATACGAGTTCAGCTCCGGCACCTATTGATTTAGCTCCTTCTAACATTATATATAATATATATCTATCTATTATCGCGTGTATACTTTCTTTACTTTGTATCTGTGCTATTTCGGTTTTCGTCGGCTACCTGACTTTGATTTTTCTCTTTCGAGCCGAGAAAAAAGAAAGATTTTAAAGCCAGGGTCCCATAACTTTATAAAATAAGAAAAATCCATTTTTCCTATATAGAGATGATATCGCGCTTGCGGCTCTTTCCCCGATTTATCGTTGATTCCTTTTCTTTTTTTCGCCTATGCCAACTGAGCTAACTAACTTGCTGTTTTTTACTTGTTTGGTATCTAGAAATGCCAATTCAGTGAAACATACCAGAATATCGTACTAGATAGAGACTGGGCTCGTCCTGTATCAAGTACTATCTGCCTTTCCATGGCCTTGAGCGGACCTTTACTCAGCTCCTGCTAGAAGGGCTTACGACGAATAAGATTGTTGGAATGGCTTTAAGTGTGCCGGGCTTGCCCCTATTCCAGTACTATATAGATAGCCTCGCCTCGATGGATCGTTGATTCCTCAATCATGGCATGCACAATACGCCAGAGAACCTAAATCATCACATCATTGTAATACGCATTTTCTTGTAAGTTAAGGGAATAGGCCCTGCCCTGGAAATCCATCTCGATCGAAAGCAAGTGAGCTTGTCGGTTGAGTCGTCATAGATAGTGGTTTCCTCAAGTCAAGCAAGCCCTAGAAACTCGATCCCACAGGGGAGGGGATATTCATTTGAGTTGCCGGTGCCGATCTACGCTTTCCAGGTAGTGAGCCTGCTTCATGACTCGATCTATATTTGATTTGCCGAAGATAGTGGTCTCCTTTTGAAGAAGTCGATTTTTCTCTTGCTTTTCCACCGGGCCGGTGCTCCCCTCTGTTAGGAAAGCTGGAAAGGTCTCTGGTTTGTGAGTGACAAAGGTTTCATTCATCTTACTGCCGTTTATTGGATCGAGAATAGAAACGATTGCTTGATGGCTGGTTGAACCATCCTTGCCAATGAGGTGGAGTGGCCAGTGCATCCCATGATATGAGTGACTGCTGGGCACCCTTCCCGCTACTTCTCTTTCCTCGGTAAGCGGATTTCCGTGGAGTTTGCTCCGCTCTAAAGAAGGGTTACCAGAATAGAAATAGGGGAAGGATAGGCCTCATCAATTAGCATTCTATTGAGTCATTGTTTAGCAATCTCGCAGTCATTGAGACAAAGACTTAGCACAGGAGAGGGATCACTGGAGCTATGGCACTTTTTAGCCAGTCTGGCTGAAAGCAGCCTAAGTCCAGGCAATGCAATTCCGGTGGGACGTGCCCAAAGTGGCTTTTGCCAGAAGAAGCGGTTTTGCGGGATGGGGAAAAAAGGCATTTCAGTACATTGTTCGTCGAAGGAATAGAATAAAATAAAGGTATGCTCTCCTGAAAGGAGAAGGAATTCAGGCTAGCCCCCCTGCTCTATCGTCAGTCGTTCTCACTCCTTCGTCCATCATACTCCCCGCGCCGCACTCCCCAAACTCTATAGGTTGCGTTAGCAATACGAGCGAATTGGCGGTTTCGAGCGTGTAGCAATGCGAGATAGAAGATTGAGCTTGCATGCAATAGCTATGGGTAAGTGCGCCGTAGGCACGAGTGAAGGGAACTAGTAGCCTTATCACGTCAGGTAGCTAGCTAACCGAAGGAGATATATGCCGTTTCGCCACAACAACGCCTATCGGCCAAGACCACTTGAAGATGGAGAGTCAAGTCTATCTCGCCATGAAAAGTGAAGTGAAAGTAAAGTAGTAACAGGATTTCCATTGAAATACTATTATTTCCGATCTGCTTCATCCTCAACCAAACAAGACAGCGGATTCTCATTTATCATAGGTAAGATCAAAGAAGAAGAAGTCGGTTCTAGTCCCTTTGTTAGCCCGAATTGTTGCTATCTCTTTCTGTCGAAGGGAATGCAAACAAAGCGCATCATCCTAGTACGAGATCATCATCCCCGTAGGAGATTCCGGAGCTTTGCACATCCATCAGTCACGTGGACCATACGCACTGGTGCTTTTGCTCAGCTCTGTCGATACCTCGAGCTTCTATTTCTTCTGTTAAGGGAGATGATGTAAATGTCTTAGTTTTCCCGGTAATCCACAATCCATTGTCAAAAGCGAATTGTGAAATATCTACGCCTAAATGATCAGAGACTTAAGTTGCCTCCGTCTAAGGAACCCCTGGATAAGCTTCCTAGATCCTCGCTTATCGTTCACGATGCCATAAACCTTGGTTAGCTCTTCAGAAGCAAGGTATGCCAATTAGTTCAGATGGTGTTCTACCGCCCAGCCCACTTCTTCCATATTTGAAAGCCTTGTCTTCCTATTGATTCCACTCCAATAAATCTATTGCACACCCAGTGGTGAGGTCGGTGATAACCCAGTATTAAAGAGCGGATTCAGCGACTTGTTACACAAATCATTGTAAAGTACAGAGAAAAAGGAGATCTAAATTGGTCAATTTCAAACTCCCGCCACATCCGGGCGAAAGGAGTGGCAGATAAATCGAGAATCCAATTTCGAATGAGCAGAGGAAAGGTGTTTTCCCTCGTTTCTCGCTTTGATTGGCTCGTGGGTGGATAGAAAAGAGATTCTTGGCTGCGCATGTCAGTTGACCATGTTCCAGAAATCGATCCAACCAAGGAAAAAGATACAGACGGATCTTGCTTCTTATGTGCTGCCCTGGTAAAGACCCGTAAGTGGAATCAATAATAATCCTTTCTAGTGGGACTATGCTGGGTTTCTTATGTTAGGAAAAAGAGGGTTCCAAAATCCTTTAAACAAATCCGGCACTTGCTGCGGGAACTTCATTGTGGGCAGTTCCCCACAGAAGATGACCTGGCACTTATCGAGATGTTGTGGACGTATCACCATAGTTCTTAGCTGTCCGTATTGGCGGTTAGTAAGTAGTTTGGTTTCTAGGAGGAAATTGGTTCCATTTCTCTTGCATCCATAAGTAACAAAGATCCTCTTTAGGAATTTCTTGCGGCAGGGTTGTTAGCTTGGCTTGAGTATTGCAAGGATGGATTCGAGAATGGTGTTTTCAGAACGACGCTTGTCCGCCTGCTTGTGAGTCAGTTCTGCCACTCTTTCCTGCTGAAGCAAGAATCCGAGGCATGACTAGACCACTCTTCGATGAGATAGTCAAGACCCTGGTAAGCGTTAAGAAAGAGAGGCCATAGGCACAGTCTCCCCTTGGGAAAAAGGGAAACCCGGCTCCATTTTCTCTAAAAACTTCTATCTGGCCACCTGAATAAGTTGATCAAACTCTTGGCATACAGATTTGAATTCTAGTTGGTATCGGCCTGTCATACTCATCCTCCCCTCGCCCATGAAGTATGATATCCGTTGTAGTGCTTCCAATAGCAGAGCCGTGGATCCGACAACCTTGTCTACTGTAAGGCTGGGGATGTGAGTCTATGCGTTCTCCACTCCATTCTATTGATGCTTCTTATTAGCTAGATCGGGCCCAATTGACAGACAGGTTCTGCCCTCCGAGCACTAAATCCCTTCATCTTGCACTGGATAAGGGAATCTAGTATTGAGAAAGAATGGTACTTCTTTTTTACGTCGTTTATAGACGGAGGAATGGATACGAGTAGCAACATCGGGAGATGGAAGCTGACACAGGCAAGACAAAACATGAGTCTTCATAAGCTAGAGCTTCCGACCTTTACTATTTACATCAGCTCAACCTTCTTGCCCATTTGCTTTAGCGGTTTGATTGGCGGGTTTTCGGCCTTGCGTAGATGGTTTGCTTGGGCTCTAGGGTCATTCCCTTCTCAAGGCTGGCAAAGTAGGTTCTTTATTACTCGAAAGCCGTTGCACTTTCGTTTCTTAAAAGTAAGGTATTGGTATACGGATCAGTAGGAACTGTTTTGGAAGTCTACTCTAGTCTAGTACAGTGCTTTAAAGTAAAGGTAGCCAGTAGTGGTAGCCTGTAATGGATCGTTCAGGGAAGGGAAGAAGCGTGGCATCATTTATCCTAGCTTTACAAGCTTGATAAGTATTGGTACAGGTATTGTTAATGGTTGGTTCCTTGAAGGGAAGTGCTATCATTATAGCTATCTTTTTACTAGTAATGGAAAGGTACAGGAACCTTCCTTGAGAAGAATGGGTTTTGGTGAAGGTGCGGGGCTGGTATTGGTTTTTGTTGCTAGGTTTTGAAGATGCCTTGCAGGGAATTGGTACAGGTACAGCTTCCTTCGTATCTGGTATGGGTGATTGGTATAACCTAATGAAAAGAGGAGTGGTTGCTACTACTTCCTTAATAAAACCAGCTTCCTAAATAAAACAAATAACAACTTTATTGTTCTTCTTCCTGCTTTCTTCTTCTTCTTCTTCCTCTAGCTCCAATAGCAACCTGCTTCGGATCCAGCATCTGCTTTCTTCCTATTTCCTAAATCTAACAAAAACAACTTCTTCTTCATCCTCCTACTCCTAAATAACAACCCTGCTTCATACCTTCCTTTTGGCCTTGCAGAGAAGTGGTATCACTGCCTGAAAGGATAAGAGTGTGTCTAGTTTTACAGTGTATAGCCTAGTGCTTGAGTAGAGAGGTTTCTTTCTGCCTTTTGTACAAGAGCAGTTAATGTAGTTGTACTGGTGCGTTCGTTTAGGCCTTGCTTGATGGGATGCAGGTGATGGTGAAGTGTTCCTTGCTTTAGAAGAGTCCTATATATTTTAGCTGACAAGAGCAGTTAAGTTAAGTAAAGTTATGGTAGTGGCAGGTAAGGATCCTTCGTTTCTGGTTTAAGCCCGGATAAGAAAACAAGGAAGTTGGTTGAAGACTCCCTCTCTCTCATTCTTCCGGAATGGAAATGCCATTCTCGATAGCAAGGTAGGAGACATAGCAGCCATAATCACTTTCATCAGAAAAGAGGTTTGTTTTCTTGCTTGTCGCTACAGATCGTTTTTCCGGGCTTCATCAGGAAGAGCACTTGCCATTCTAAGGTTCAATGAAGCGGGTCGAAATATGGCTTGCTTACTTCTACTTCCTTCCGTTCGTGTAAGCACTCATGCTTCCACTTCACTCTCCTCTCGAAAGCCAGGCCAGGTTCTAAGTCCGGTAGGTCACTAGCAGTTCGAGAAGAAGGGTTTTGTTTGATTCACGAGTTCACTCAACAACCGGATTTGCCCTCGATACCCAAGAAGAAAAAGTGGATTTCCCTTAGGGCCACAACTAATTAGGCAACCCTATTTTCCCTCAGGAGATCAGGAGAGTCGATGGTTGATTCGAAAAGTCCCTCTCGCCTAGTGGCTAAACTAAAGAATCCGATGGCACGCTTGGGATCTAACCAGCACCAGAGATCTCTGTTTCAATACGCCGATCCGATCCTTGAAATACGCCGATCTACCAAACAGCTTGCTTGCTTTTAGTTGACGGGCAAACCTGAGCACTAACTAGTCCTGTTCCACTTCTGAATCTACGTCAAATTTCCGGAAAGCTAATCGATTTTAAAAAAGTGCATCTAAAGCACCCTTTACTAAAATCAATGTAGTTGCATGCAAACCTTCTGCAATAGCATGATGAACCAAGAAATCTCCGGGTTAGCATATATCAATGATGTTTTCCAAGGGCTCAAAACGCTAGGTTCGTTCTCTCGCTCCGGTAGACTGCTTCTTCTCTCAATTGCCAAGAATGGTGCTGGTAGATAGCATGGTTTTGGTAGAAACGATATCTCGTACCTGCTTTGCTATAAGTGCCTTCCCTCCCTTTTGATTAGGGAAATGGGATTCAAGATTTCGAATAGTTCGATGCAGATGGGCCAGTTCTTGTCCGAAGAAGGATGTTTGCTTTGAGGTTTCCCCTAGTTGGGGAGACCGAGAAGGCCCTAACGACATTGCATCTCCTGTTCTCCTGTGTTAAGAAGAAAACTTGTCCGAAAAAGCGAGATGATAGGAATAGAGATTGGAATGAAAGTTGGACTAGTAGATCCTTGTTCTTGTTCAATGAATACTTCTTTCCCAGGTGCTGTCAGAAAAAGCAAACTGGTTGGATCCCAGTACTTAGAAACCATTTCTCCGAAGCAGGTGCCAAACCTTCTCTTCTTCCCTTAGAAATTGGTCCAGAATAGGCATTCTTCGCTTAGGGCAGGTAGGTTCTCGGGAAAACGAACTAGACCGGTAAACTATTGCATCTTGGCCCGAGAAAAGAAAAGATGGATTGGAGTGATTGAACTAGAACCCGGGTGAGCCCTCCTATTGATCAGATCTCGGTAGTGAAATGATAGGAAATATGCCAAGAATAATTCCATTTCATCTCTTGTGTGATCAAACGGGTTGCCCAATGTACCAAATGCTTTCTATAAAGTGTGGAAATAGTCAATGTAGGATGGGACTCTGACCTAAAACATATGTGCTGGGTGTATCTTCCCGCCGACCAAAAACTTATGCCCAGTGCCAGACCTGAAAATAAAGGAAATATAGGAATGTGGAAATAGGAATGTAAGAAAAGCCATCAAGCTAGGAACACAGAAAGCTACCACTTCTTGTAAACAAACCTATGCTATGAAACAATCAAAGTAGATCGGATCGTATGAGGGATGCCTACAGGGCAAGGATATCATGATTTGAACAAGCAGGGGAAAGTCAAGAAGCAAGGTCACTAATCTAGATCCGGCCTGGCCGAAGGATAAGAAATGGATGGCTATCGCTTTCCTTCTTAGGTGAGGGATTCGAGATGTATGCGCCCGCATAAAGATCTGAGAAGCTATGAATCTGTCGTATATACTATAATAGACGAACAAACACATAAAGAGAAACCGGAGACTAATGACCTAGATCATCAAACCTTTCTGTCCACACTCGATCCTTAGCAATAAGCCTACAGCTAAGAAGATGGAATGGTACCAAGCTCACTTATACGCACTCCTAAATGAAACAAACTAGACTATCACACTAAGTTACACCTGCCCTGAGCCATAAATCAATAGAAGAGTTCGGTATTATTTCCATCTTTTCCATTAGTTTCTATGAAATCCTGATATTCGTTTTTCTATTCCACTGCGCATAGCCCGGTTCTTTCCGCTAGCACTGGCAATAGACCCTTAACCGGCACTGGCACTGAGTGCATTACTTACTGAATTACTTACTTTACTGCACTGCATTTCCAGCTGGCCTTCCCGAGTACGAGTATGGGTTCGTTGGATCATTCTATTCTATGTCAATTGGAAGTTGCATTTCAGACTCTGGAAGCCCCGTTCCTTCTCCTTTTAAGGTAAGGTAAGGTCGGCATAAATCCATCAGTGGTAGGAATCAACGATCCATTTCGTAAGAGAAGAATTGGGGAAAGCACGCAGTTGGCAGTTGACATCTTCAATACAGAACTCTTTCTTCGCTTTCTTTTCAGGAAACTCGAAATCTCGAACTAGAAATCTCGTAAGAGAGGATCAAGCTCTAGTCTCACAATTGAGAAGTACGGCACCTTTTTGCCCAATAAGCTAGTCTACCTTTACTGCGGCACCTCGAAGGAATGAATAGCCCGGCCCCTTCTCTCAGGAATCCGTTGATAAGGCAGTGTAGGAGTGCAAATCCTTCTAGAGACTTTCCAGTCCAGATTCGACGCGACGCTTAGCTTATTATTCTTCTGAAGATGCAATTCTGGATCTCTGTACAAGCTTTCAAGATTGGCTGGGCGTGAAGCATCTCTATTTCTTGTGATTTCCTTGTCAGTTTCTCTAGCAGCCCTACCTCAAATCCTCTTCTGTGGAAAACTAGTTCGTTCATCTGATGGCACCCAATGAGTAACTACTAATGTTATGAATAAAAGGCCAGTCGCAGATTGATCCGATACGCCAGACCTGCTTCCGTTGTTTGACTTCCTGACTTCCTATAGTGTAGCTTTCCCTGAGCGAGAATACGACCCAGAAGTACCCGCCACTCTATCTCTGAAGTGAGTTCTGTCGACACCTCACAAAGAAAGAAAAGGAGGGCTAGGCCCGAATAGGTCTTTGAATCCTGGCCAGAATTGAGGGGAGCTTCGCTCTCCATTGAGTAAGGAAATCCAGCCTCGGGAATGAAAGTAATTAACTGAAATATCCAATAACATATAAAATAGAAATGTTAAAGCATAACGAAAGAGTAAGACCTCGGTCGTGCAAATCATGCCGAGGAGGCTTCCTTTCAACAAAATGCAAGGATTCTCCGGGGGATAGCCGCTATTAAAGAAAGCCCTGGGCTGTGGACTCAGTATGGAATGGAGATAATGTGGTATGCTTTCCACTGTTGGCAGTTCTAGATAAGAAAAGGTTGAGTTCGGCTGGCTCGGCTCGCTAGGAGGATGAAGCTTCTACTCTTTGAGTGAAGTAAGTTGGAATCTTTCATCGTTCTTTTCCTTCTAATGTCGGACTGATGAAAGTCGTTTTTATGAAGAAGCGTTGAAATAAGAAAAAAATGGTGGTCAAATAGAAAAAAGAAAAAAAGATTGAGGGCTTTTGCTGCCTATAGGGCAGGTACTCATTGTTTTACTTCGCTCTTCTTTTCTCGCCAAAAAGTAGAGCAAGGAAAGAAAATGAACACGCAAGGAAAGAGGTTGGTTATTCGATCACTGTTCTCGGAGTCGTACACACTCCACTTATGAGTTGAACAAAGAAAGTAATGCTCGAAAAAAGAGAGTAATGCAAAGTGGACAGATCAAGTCAAACACGAGTCAATTCCCTAAAAAAGTCTCCCAACCTGACTGGAAAAGTGGGAACCGACTTCATCAAAAACCATCAAGTCAAGCCCATATGCATTTAATAATAAGGGATGTTTCGCTAAGGATCCAAAAAGGTTTCTTATAATCTGTCTAAATAAAATCCAACCGTCCTTTCTTTAGGAGAATATCGCCTATTTCTCACTTTTGATACCAGTTGAGTACGGCACGGCACGGCACTATCATGAATCAATGGAAAGCTTTTTTTCTGACTAGAATTGACACGCTACTGCTAGTTGTAACGTAAACAGTGGACTCACTCACTCAATCTGCCGTGCCAGGTATGAAAAGAGAAGCTAGTCCGGAAGCAAGGTCAATCAAGTGCGCCACGTCTGTCCCAGGCAAAACCACTGACTGCTATGGCAACCTCTCTTTTGATTCTCCTCATTAGATTCTACTAATCTCATTGGGAGCTGATCTGAAAACTTCTATCCTATCTCGCTATGGGCCAAAAGTGCATCTCACCTAGTGGAAAAAGTTGCACTATTTCTTGGCACAACGATGGATTCCAGGCATGGCTGGCTGAAGAACGGAAAATGCTTTGATTATGCATTTCTCGAATCTAGTCCAACACAACTGAATTTCGCCCCTCCTTCCTACTTTACTTTCCACCGGACTCATTCCAAGAGTCAAGAGTGAATGGGATTCTATTAGGCAACGAAATCAAGTGCTAGTCCCCTTCTCGGGAAAGCCAATTTCCTATTCCAAGAGTCTAGTGGTAAGTTCTAAGCTGGAATGGGTCCGATCCTTGCTAATGAATGAACTCCGTCACTACTCCTTTCCTTGGGCCAAAACCACGGAATATTTTCAGGAAACTAGACTCGAACTGAACCATAGCCCGGCACCCTCGAAACGATGGATTGCTTTTGAGAAAACCGCATCTCACTCAAAAGTAGCCTACCCCATTTTCCCGAGGGAATACGCAAATCCGGAGTGGGAGAAGGCTAAACCCATTTCTGTTCTGATCCGCCAGATCATGTCATGTCTTGTGTCAAATAGATATTGTCGTATGGTATGGAGTGAGAATCGAGATGACTATGGCCAGTAGAAAGAAAGAGAGAAAGAGGTAACGGCATCTGATTACCGCTTTTAGCATGGAATTTGGTACCGGATCGTTTCGAAAACGAGTCCCTAAAGTCTGTTTTCATTTCAATGGCAGGCTCAAGGAGTGGAAAGTGAGTCCATTCCTTGGTAAAAAAAATGAAGTAATGCTGCTTCCTTCTTAGACTTAGAGAAGGGCCCCTATTTTTTATTTTAGTCTAAGTAGCCTATAGTGGTTGTTTCCACTTAAATAAAGGGCGGGTAGGCTAGGGAGGGAATGTTTACTTTTCTTATTTGCGGGGAAAAGAGTTGATGCCGCTAGCAGCTCAGCTTAGGCCGTACCTACATGGGCTCCAGATCCTCCCTGTCTTCCTGCAGATTCTGATTCCAGCTTGCCTTGAATCCCAAACATAACGACTACTTGATTCGCGCCGGGCGATTCCAGTTCCAGAGTGATTTAGCCCGCGCCTGGGACAAGTGGTTTAGTGGACTCTTGAGAAGTAGCTTTTCGGATCTCTGGGTACGTGTTCCACCTTTGTTTGGGCGTTGCAGAAAGATAACCTGCTGCCAGAAGAAATAATGCAGAATTGAGTGAATAATGCCTTTAAACCGGTACCGGTAAAGTACTCTCGCGCTTATCTATTTATAGGCCCAACCTATGAAACAAGGTTCTCTACCTGTGTAGATACGGCAAACAAACTCTACCAATACCAATCCACCGGAAGAAGCCTGAACAATCACCCAGCAAGAGCTTTATAGGATGTTTCCTTTCTTAGTCTTAGTCGAGGTTCTTACAACGTGGCTTGATGCAGTGTAGATGTTTTGGTAGTCCAGTTCAGAGATATGACAGGAAAAACTCCACACTAGAGACAAGAACATAGAAGAGAATAAAGGCAAGGGTGTGCTTCTTCTTTCTGGAGAGACTGACAATAAGAGTAGATTAGATCGTGTGCTTCTCGGTGCGCCGACTACTTCACTGTTACCTACCTATCATTCACTAGACCGAGTATGAGTACGGACTGACATTCACTAGACCAAGTCAGAGTAGGGGGTTCCATTCTTCACTACACCCAATCTGTACCGACTCCCATTAATTACAGGTTACGAGTGTGGAAAGACTTCTTACTTTATTCCATTCACTACTGGTTAAGTAAGCATGAACGTAGATAAGAGAGGAGTCAATGGAACTCTTGGCTTGTGAACAAGTGACTTCTTTCTTTTCATAGACTACACTACAGACTATCAAGCACTAGAAAACAACAGGCCCAGTTACGTACGAGTCAGGCAATTGTCTACCCTCACGAAGCAATGAGAAAAGGTAGGTGCTGATGTGCTAGTATAGAACATAAGTAAGAAAGCATCTATTTCCCTATAATCACCGACGTTGGTATTTGCCTACACCCCATTCTATGAAAAACTCCGCAACTCCAAATATTCGATATAATAGGAAGGCCATTCACTTTAAGAGGAAATGGAGCTGCATAGCGTTGCCTTCAGACTGGTATTAGCAAATGCTTTGTTGATCTGAACCGAACAAAGACACATCTTTGGTGCAGTTTTCCTAAAGGCGGCTCACAGGGAAGAGATCCGTTTTGTCAATCAGCAAAACCAGTTTTCGTAGTGATGAAAGAAATTTCCCTCGATCATGTGTTCTCGGCCCTGTGACTGGTAAGTCAGTTCAGGCAAGAGATGATGGCGGGTCGATCACGATTTAGTCTTATTGATAATTGAGTATACGTCCGCCTAAGGTAAGGTCTGGTTAGAAATCCTTAGGAACAAGAAAGGGCACACAATCAAAGCCAGAGGTCTTCGAACCTTGGTATTTCGAATCAGATTGATAGCTTTTTGAATGGCAGCGGTTCCGGGACTCTAGTCTTTCGTTTACAGGTTCTACATTAGGTTCACGAAACCTATCTACACAGCAAGCTTCTTCAACAGGTCATTGGACATCACCCTCACTTCTTCTAGCAGGAAAGCGCGTTAAGAGGTAAGATCGTACCTCAAGTCAAAGGGCCTCGTTATAGTTGGAGGCAACACACGCTGAACAAACCTCAACTTGCCTATTTTGTGTAACTGGTTGAAACTACGAATTTCCAGTTCATCTTACGATGGTATACGGTGACGGGCCAACCTTCTATACTAGTGCATTCATAGGAGGACGAAGCAGGAATTAGGAAGCCCTACACTTCAACCGGAGCGAACTTCACACTCGAACTTAGATATAGCAAATAGATCAAATA
Organism: Zea mays; assembly: GCF_902167145.1. NCBI lineage: Eukaryota > Viridiplantae > Streptophyta > Magnoliopsida > Poales > Poaceae > Zea > Zea mays. The sequence goes on from NW_023367318.1 coordinate 25,604, forward strand.
GGCTCAGAGAGATACGGGGCATAATCAAAGAAAAAGAACCGTTGGAGTGGCAATACAGCTAGATAGATAGATAGAAAGTCTGATTCTAAACTCAGTCTGATCTGTCACACCCAGCCATAAACAACCATTCCAGATTCCCAAGATGAAGTGGAAAGAAAGAGGATGCATTCAGGATCTCATACTTCGAGAGCTCAACAGCTGTTAGGAACGTCGAGTCCCGCTAAGAACTGCTAACGTCGAGGGCTTTGATTCTTTTATTTCCTACCCAACATAGGCAACACTAGACTGATCAGACTCAAAAGACTACGCCTTGTCTTTTTGTCCTAAACTCAGCCGACTCTCCATATTCAACTGTTTATGCCCCCCATAGTAAAAACCACTCACACCAGTTTTGCCTAGTAGAGTGTACGATCAAAGTGAACTTTTTATGCCAGCCATAGTCAAAAGTCCTACTTTCCTTCGCACATCCGTTTGATTGCTTAATCTGTTTTGTTACCCTTGCTATCCTTGCCTCCTATGGATAAAAGGAAGAAGAAACCTAGTTGAAGTAAGGAAAACAGGTTCATAAGGTTTTCGAGTCGAATCTTTGATATGGAAAAGTCGTATCACCGCTCCGCAACCTGAACCACGGCACTTCCAATCCTCTTTATATCACGATTCATTATGCAAATAAAGCTTTTCCTTGCCACTTGGATTCTGGCACTTTGAAAGAAATACGAACACTTCCACTACTGCTCTGGAAAGAAGAAATCCGTCTTGTTGCGAGGAATTCTTTGCAATGGGGAAGGCTAACACTTCTTGCTTACTCACTCACGTTATTCACTCAGAAAAAGTAAAGTAGTAGCACCACAAATAAACTCATCTATCCCAGGTAGCCCCTAAACCTGATATGATACGATGGGGAACTGGGAAATTACAGAGAGTGGTGGGTCCCGCCGCGCAACGGATGAATCAAAGCGAGATCAGATTCCTCTTGATGAGGGCCGATGTGACTTCCTTAAATTCTTTCCTGAGCTCAACAAAAAATGGAGGGGTTGGGGCTTTGGCTCCAGGCCCAAACTCTATCTTGTGGTAGACTGCCCTCCTAGGGAGCGCTTGGGCAACTAACTTGTGGGGCATGACATTCGGAATTTCCCGAGAAAAAAAGTCTTATGTGTATTGGATCCGTCTGCTGGTTTCAGGGATGGGAGTCCACCACTCTTGTCCAGTAATGGTAGGGATTCGCAGAAGAACCTCTGGATCGAAGCAATGCGGGCCTGTCTGTCTGTATGTAATCTACTTCTGAATGAGGGAATCCACTTTTGCTACTAGGGAATCAGACTAATAGCCTGCGCCTGTTGGCAGTAGTACTTGAACTATACTTGACTCGGCAAATAATATTGCTATATCGAGGGACTCAATCCAGAGGACATTTCCAATAAGCTACTCTGGACTGGCAGCTTTCAGAGATTGATCTACGTATTCCTATTCGACTTGTGGTTCCCGAATCAATAGCGGACTTCCGTCAATCCATCAAGCAAACAACGTTCACTGATACGAGACGGCACCATTTACTAGATTTGCACCACGCCCTATTCATGATCTCTTCCCTGGTCAGTAGTAGGGTTGCCGGTGCCCAGGAATAATGCTTGTTATTATTAAGCCGAAAAGTAACGTATTAAAAACAAAGTGAACAAAGTGTACCGTGCCAACGGAGACTGACCGAACTTCTACGCTATGCCCCGACCCTGCTGATAGATAAACTATTCATCTGGTTGAGCCAGGCTGGCCCTATTTATTCCAATGGAGACTAGACTAGCGTTAGCTGAAAGATAGGATTTCAAAGATAGGTGTTCCCCATGATAGCAGTACCTTTCTCCCTTTCGTGGTGGAATGGACCGCGAGTAAACTGAGCCTT
>NW_023367318.1:32500-36217 GCF_902167145.1 Zea mays
ACCTAGAGCCTGCCTGTTGGAGTTTGCGTTCTCTACTCTAAATGGGTTCATTTTTGATTTTTAGACACCTTCTCTCCAGCTATATACAGCCTGGATTCATCTACTACAGAATCCAAATCAGGTTCGTTGCTATTGCTTATAGCGATTTGCATCCAATATTGGGGAAGAATCAATATACTTACTATTAATGTCAATCAGGATCAACTAAAGAAAGAAATCAAGTTAAGTATTGGGTGGAACCAGAGCGGAGTGAGCGGACGCGGGACTTAGTAGTGTCTGTTTGAGCAGACTTATCTGTATCTGTATCTGCTTATGCTTCTGTTTAGGCTAAGGAACACCCAAAGCTAAGAAAGAAGAATGGTTAGACCGGCAATAAGAACCAACCGTATCCACCCAAACAAACAGTAAGATCCTGGAATGCTTACACCAATAGCCAGCCACCAATCCTTAGACTTGTGAAAACCAGAGAGACAGGTATGAATGAATGGAAATATTTAGAGCTAGTATACGCCGCACAGAAAGCCTTGGACGTTTCAATACTAATCCATTGCTACTAGGATGTATGTTTCCATAGCTGATGGGAGAAGAGGATCCGTTCTAGTGAGTCTTGCCACTCCGACTAGTATAGTAATGGCTCCACAAGTTAGGCCCTTTCCTTTCTAAATAGACGACCTGGCTTTCTTTTCTTTGGATTTCCAGGCAGGGGCGAAACCGTATCAACCAAGGAAAGCTAACACCCCGGAATGCTAAGGTATTCATCTGTAAGTATACGAGCACCCCTGAAAGCAAGGAACCAGTCCAGCTTACTACTTTTCCTTTCTTGATATATGCGCAATTGAGAACCAGGAATGACCCTGAGCCTGAAAAGAAACAGGAACTAGAACCTATGAATCAGGAAACTAGTCTAGTTACAGAAACATAGCCCTAACAAATAGACCCGGATACCTCCCTTAAGATAAGGTTCGAACCCAGGAATTCCATCTCGATTCGGAACTCTTCTATGTCCAAGGCAAGGTCAATATGGACATTTTTGCAGAGGTTTTCCCCTACTTTCTCCGTGTCAACAAGCAATTCGAAATACCTCTTTTCAGAACAGGTCCGAGTCAAATAGCAATGATTCGAAGCACTTCTTTTTCCATTACACCTATTTCGCTAAGGATTTCTCAATGTTGCTCCAATACCTGAGAAGAAAGGCTTGCTTCCAGCTTACAACTGATCTTTCCTGGCATGAGATCCCGATTTGCATCACTGTTTCAATTTCCCTATACGGTTCCGTTCCCCTTCTTGTCTTGCCTATGAATCCGTAGTTCCCTCAGATAGACAGGCCTGGCCATCAATAGAAGCAATACTAATCCATTGTTTGATACTAGGGCGAATCCAAATATCCCAAATCCTTGACTTGAGGATCTACTGGCTCTGGCTAATCCCAATCCTGCTTTCATGCTTTCTTTCTTTCTAGTCTACTTTCCTGCTTGACTGTTACACTCAGTGTAGTCTCTATTTCCTCTAGATAGCCTATTCCTGGCACCTTTTAGGAAGCAAGCTTTCCAATGACTAGCCGAAAGGAGAGAGAGGTAGGGATCATGGAAGCGCGAGCTCCTATCATTGGAACCGGAGAAATGGCTAGATGAGAACTGGCATCAAACAACTTGACTTGTCTGTCTCGATGGATAAAGCAAAGCCAGGAACCAGGATAGGGATAGTACGGATGCCTTGCCTACTTACTGGAGGAGTGATGATAGGATATATATGGATGGCCACCCAAACCATTCAACCTAAGGAATATTTCCAAGCAAAGATCTGGTGAAACAGCTGTGAAGGAATGAATGGGATACTAGTACTTAAGGAAGGAGATAGAGGGTCTAGTATCGTTCTACTACTGCCTACAAGGAAGAAAGCAAAGGGAAAGTCACTACTCCAAAAAGCTAAAGAGAAGGTCAGATCCAAGGACATGGATTTGTAGAACGGCTTCCAATAACCGATCATCTAGATGAGATTAGACCTGAGTGAGCAGACTTCTCTGTATATGAGTCGCCTTCCGAGATGGTATTGCCTTGACTCATTCCTTGAATTGACAAGAGAAGTATTTCTAGCCTCTAGTGGCACATGTTCCTTCCTCACGGATATGAGAGACGGTAAGTGCAACTCGAAAGTGTGCTAGCTGTTGTGCTAATTCTTGCTGAGTAGCTGGTTGAAGCCCAGAAGTGGAGGCGAGCCCAGTTCAATCGTGAAGTTCCTCCTTTCGTGCTTGTCGGCATCATAAGTAAATGAGAGATGATTTCCGAGTGACTGGTGGAAAGGGAAGAACCCGAGAGGGCATATAGATTTCGATTCCTCCCCCCCGGCACTAGTAGATACGATATTTCGAGATTGCTAGATAATCTCACTACGGTTCGAATCCTCCAGATTGCGAGTTCCAGAAAAAGAATTTATTTTTTGACTAAAACATCCAAGAAACGGAATAAGAACGCGCTTACAACGCCGATGAAAGGAACCAGAACAAGTGTATGGCAAATTTCCTTTAGTAGATATTCCAGTGGGATCAATAAAAGAAGGTACTCGTCCTGGTGCAACCCGTAGGTTTTGCCCTTTCTAGAATTCATCTACCGTTGTAGGAATCCTCATCCGATGTACGAATCCCGTGGAGGAAAGAAGCTGGTATTTATCGCCTTGATCCCGTGGAGGAAGAATGGAGGCACTTGGCCATAGCTCACGCTATGATCCCGAAACCCCAAAAGCCAGATGTGTGCGACCGAGGCGTGATATCACTACGGTTCGAAACTGTTGAGCCCCTTCACCACCCCCTATACGGAACTCTCCCTCTGACTTCCTTCAATCCATCAAGTATGGCACATGTGTAAGATTCTCGGGTAAAAAACAGCATTTTGGCTTAGAATGACACTTGCTGCTTCCCGGGTTTTGGCATTGACTCGAGTTAAGTAAGAGCTTACCATCTTTTTCAGATGATAAGTAAATAAGGCCCGTTCTGACGGTTCGTTATCCAGTTTCGAAAAAAGGTGCTTACTAGTGTCTCGTCGTTATCCGGGGGGAGGGTTGTCTCCACTCTAAAGAATGTGCATTGATTTTATTGCTCTAAAGCTCGCCTAACTTATTTGACTTGACAAGAACAGTGGAAGAGAAAGATTCTCAACGTCTAACAGCTGCTTTAGCTTGAATCGGGTTGCGCTGAGTTGAGTGAGTGGAAATGAGTTGAAATATGGAAGCGAGAACAGCTCCGCCGCTTGAGAAGAGACCCAGAATTGCTCATAAAACTCTGTTTCAACATTTTCTGGGTTTAGAGCACATTAGAAATATGGAGTAGGGTAATCCGCTTGTTTCCCTGATTTCTCTATCTTAGATCCGCATACCATACCCGGTTCAGATTGGAAAGCCAAGGTAGTGGCGCTGCTCTTTTAAAAAAAGTAGTGCAGGTCCGTTTGTTCTGTTTGTGGTGTAGACTTATGGTGGGATACAGCCTCCGGGATGGGTGTGCCAGAGTAGAATGAGATCTTGAATAGCTTGCTTCTTACCATGAGCTTGAAGGGCAGGGATGCGTTCTCTAGATGCGAATAGTTAGAACCCGTTCATCTATCTATCTAACCTTGGTAATGTGAATGGGTTAGGGGTGACGGGCAAGCCAAAGCTGGTAGAAGAAAAAGAAGTGGGACCGTGTTTTTACCTGTCCTCTGGTTAGTGTCTTTCCAGCATTTATAGCTT
>NW_023367319.1:0-35909 GCF_902167145.1 Zea mays
AACAGTGCATGTCCGGTGCGCCACCGGCATCGAGGCGGGCCCAGAAGTCAGAACTCCAACGGTCAGATTCCAACGGCACTGGTGACGTGGCAGGGGCACCGGACATGTCCGGTGTGCACCGGACTGTCCGGTGCGCCATCGAACAGACAGCCTCCACCAACGGTTATTTTGGTGGTTGGGGCTATAAATACCCCAACCACCCAACCATTCATTGCATCCAAGTTTTCCACTTCCCAACTACTTACAAGAGCTCTAGCATTCAATTCTAGACACACCAAAGAGATCAAATCCTCTCCAAATTCCACACAACGCCCTAGTGACTAGAGAGAGAGATTTGCTTGTGTTCTTTCGAGCTCTTGCGCTTGGATTGCTTTCTTCTTTCTTGATTCCTTCATTGCGATCAAACTCACTTGTAATTGAGGCAAGAGACACCAAACTTGTGGTGGTCCTTGTGGGAACTTTGTGTTCCAAGTGATTGAGAAGAGAAAGCTCACTCGATCCGTGGGATCGTTTGAGAGAGGGAAGGGTTGAAAGAGACCCGACCTTTGTGGCCTCCTCAACGGGGAGTAGGTTTGAGAGTACCGAACCTCGGTAAAACAAATCCGCGTGTCACACTCTTCATTTGCTTGCGATTTGTTTTCCACCCTCTCTCGCGGACTCGGTTTCATATTTCTAACGCTAACCCGGCTTGTAGTTGTGTTTATATTTGTAAATTTCAGTTTCGCCCTATTCACCCCCCCTCTAGGCGACTATCAATTGGTATCAAAGCCAGGTTCTTCATTAGAGCCTAACCGCTCGAAGTAATGTCGGGAGATCACGCCAAGAAGGAGATGGAGACCGGCGAAAAGCCCACTACAAGCCACGGGAGCACTTCATCGGAAGAGTCCCGCACTAAGAGGAAGGAAAGAAGAGCTCCTCCAACAAAGGGAAGGAGAAGAAATCTTCTTCTCACCACAAAGAGAAGAAGGAGAAATCTTCCTCTCACAAGCCGCATCGGAGTGGGGACAAGCACAAGAGGATGAGGAAAGTCGTCTACTACGAGACCGACACTTCATCAACATCCACCTCCGGCTCCGACGCGGCGTCCGTCACTTCTAAACGCCAAGAGCGTAAGAAGTATAGTAAGATTCCCCTAAGCTACCCTCGCATTTCTAAACATACACCTTTACTTTCCGTCCCATTAGGCAAACCACCAACTTTTGATGGTGAATATTACGCTAGGTGGAGCGATTTAATGCGATTTCATCTAACCTCGCTCCACAAAAGTATATGGGATGTTGTTGAGTTTGGTGCACAGGTACCGTCCGTAGGGGATGAAGACTATGATGAGGATGAGGTGGCCCAAATCGAGCACTTCAACTCTCAAGAAACAACAATACTCCTCGCCTCTTTAAGTAGAGAGGAGTATAACAAAGTTCAAGGGTTGAAGAGCGCCAAGGAGGTTTGGGATGTGCTCAAAACCGCGCACGAGGGAGATGAGCTCACAAAGATCACCAAGCGGGAAACGATCGAGGGGGAGCTCGGTCGGTTCCGGCTTCGCAAAGGGGAAGAGCCACAACACATGTACAACCGGCTCAAGACCTTGGTGAACCAAGTGCGCAACCTCGGGAGCAAGAAGTGGGACGACCACGAAGTGGTTAAGGTTATTCTAAGATCTCTCATTTTCCTTAACCCCACTCAAGTTCAATTAATTCGTGGTAATCCTAGATATACTAAAATGACCCCAGAGGAAGTTATCGGGAATTTTGTAAGTTTTGAGTGCATGATCGAAGGCTCGAGGGAGATCAACGAGCTTGATGATCCCTCCACATCCGAAGCTCAACCCGTCGCATTCAAGGCGACAGAGGAAAAGAAGGAGGAGTCTACACCAAGTAGACAACCAATCGACGCCTCCAAGCTCGACAATGAGGAAATGGCGCTCGTCATCAAGAGCTTCCGCCAAATCCTCAAGCAAAGGAGGGGGAAAGACTACAAGTCCCGCTCCAAGAAAGTTTGCTACAAGTGTGGTAAGCCCGGTCACTTTATTGCAAAATGTCCATTATCAAGTGACAGTGACAGGGATAACGACAAGAAGGGCAAGAGGAGAGAAAAGAAGAGGTACTACAAGAAGAAGGGCGGCGATGCCCATGTTTGTCGGGAGTGGGACTCCGACGAGAGCTCAAGCGACTCCTCCGACGACGAGGACGCCGCCAACATCGCCGTCACCAAGGGACTCCTCTTCCCCAACGTCGGCCACAAGTGCCTCATGGCAAAGGACGGCAAACGGAAGAAGGTTAAATCTAACTCCTCCACTAAATATGAGTCTTCTAGTGATGATAATGCTAGTGATGAGGAGGATAACTTGCGATCTCTTTTTGCCAACCTCAACATGCAACAAAAGGAAAAACTTAATGAATTGATTAGTGCCATTCATGAAAAGGATGATCTCTTGGACACTCAAGAGGACTTCCTTATTAAAGAAAATAAGAAGCATGTTAAGGTTAAAAATGCTTATGCTCTAGAAGTAGAAAAATGTCAAAAACTATCTAGTGAGCTAAGCACTTGCCATGAGATGATTGACAACCTTAGAAATGAAAATGCTAGTTTAAATGCTAAGGTTGATTCTCATGTTTGTGATATTTCAATTCCCAATCTTAGAAACAATAATGATGATTTACTTGCTAAGATTGAAGAATTGAATGTATCTCTTGCTAGCCTTAGATTAGAAAATGAAAACTTGATTGCTAAGGCTAAAGATTTTGATGTTTGCAAAGTTACAATTTCCGATCTTAGAGATAAGAATGATATATTACGTGCTAAGATTGTTGAACTTAATTCTTGCAAACCATCTACATCTACCATTGAGCATGTCACTATTTGTACTAGATGTAGAGATATTGATGTTGATGCTATTCATGATCACATGATTTTGATTAAACAACAAAATGATCATATAGCAAAATTAGATGCTAAAATTGTCGAGCATAACTTAGAAAATGAAAAGTTTAAATTTGCTAGAAGTATGCTCTATAATGGGAGACGCCCGGGCATCAAGGATGGCATTGGCTTTCAAAGGGGAGACAATGTCAAACTTAATGCCCCTCCTAAAAGATTGTCCAACTTTGTTAAGGGCAAGGCTCCCATGCCTCAGGATAACGAGGGTTACATTTTATACCCTGCCGGTTATCCCGAGGACAAAATTAGGAGAATTCACTCTAGGAAGTCTCACTCTGGCCCTAATCATGCTTTTATGTATAAGGGTGAGACATCTAGCTCTAGGCAACCAACCCGTGCTAAGTTGCCTAAGAAGAAAACTCCTATTGCATCAAATGATCATGATATTTCTTTTAAAACTTTTGATGCATCTTATGTTTTGACTAACAAATCCGGCAAGGTAGTTGCCAAGTTTGTTGGGGGCAAACACAAGGGGTCAAAGACTTGTGATTGGATACCCAAAGTTCTTGTTTCTAATGCCAAAGGACCCAAAACCGTTTGGGTACCTAAAGTCAAGAACTAAAATTGTTTTGTAGGTTTATGCATCCGGGGGCTCAAGTTGGATACTCGACAGCGGGTGCACAAACCATATGACAGTGGAGAAAAGGATGTTCTCCTCCTATGAGAAAAACCAAGATCCCCAACGAGCTATCACATTCGGGATGGAAATCAAGGTTTGGTCAAAGGTCTTGGTAAAATTGCTATATCTCCTGACCATTCAATTTCCAATGTTTTTCTTGTAGATTCTTTAGATTACAATTTGCTTTCCGTTTCACAATTATGTCAAATGGGCTACAACTGTCTATTTACTGATGTAGGTGTCACTGTCTTTAGAAGAAGTGATGATTCAATAGCATTTAAGGGTGTGTTAGAGGGTCAGCTATACTTAGTAGATTTTGATAGAGCTGAACTCGACACATGCTTAATTGCTAAGACTAACATGGGTTGGCTCTGGCACCGCCGACTAGCCCATGTTGGGATGAAGAATCTTCATAAGCTTCTAAAGGGAGAACACATTTTAGGACTAACAAATGTTCATTTTGAGAAAGACAGGATTTGTAGTGCATGTCAGGCAGGAAAGCAAGTTGGAGCCCATCATCCACACAAGAACATCATGACGACCGAAAGACCACTGGAGCTCCTACACATGGACCTATTCGGCCCGATTGCTTACATAAGCATCGGCGGGAGTAAGTATTGTCTTGTAATAGTGGATGATTATTCTCGCTTCACTGGGTATTCTTTTTACAGGAAAAATCTCAAACCCAGAGACCTTAAAGGGATTCTTGAGACGGGCTCAAAATGAGTTTGGCTTAAGGATCAAGAAAATAAGAAGCGACAACGGGACGGAGTTCAAGAACTCTCAAATCGAAGGCTTTCTTGAGGAAGAGGGCATCAAGCATGAGTTCTCTTCTCCCTACACCCCACAACAAAATGGTGTAGTGGAGAGGAAGAATCGAACTCTATTAGACATGGCAAGGACCATGCTTGATGAGTACAAGACTTCGGATCGGTTTTGGGCCGAGGCGGTCAACACCGCTTGCTACGCCATCAACCGGTTGTATCTACACCGAATCCTCAAGAAGACATCATATGAACTCCTAACCGGTAAAAAGCCCAACATTTCATATTTTAGAGTCTTTGGTAGCAAATGCTTTATTCTTATTAAAAGAGGTAGAAAATCTAAATTTGCTCCTAAGACTGTGGAAGGCTTTTTACTTGGTTATGACTCAAACACAAGGGCATATAGGGTCTTTAACAAGTCCACTGGACTAGTTGAAGTCTCATGTGACGTTGTGTTTGATGAAACTAACGGCTCTCAAGTAGAGCAAGTTGATCTTGATGAGATAGGTGATGAAGAGGCTCCGTGCATCGCGCTAAGGAACATGTCCATTGGGGATGTGTGTCCTAAGGAATCCGAAGAGCTTCCAAAAGCACAAGATCAACCATCCTCCTCCACGCGAGCATCTCCACCAACTCAAAATGAGGATGAGGCTCAAGTTGATGAAGTAGAAGATCAAGCAATTGAGCCACCTCAAGATGATGGCAATGATCAAGGGGGAGATGCAAATGAGGAAGACAAGGAGGAAGAGGAACAAAGGCCGCCACACCCAAGAGTCCACCAAGCAATCCAACGAGATCACCCCGTCGACACCATCCTCGGCGACATTCATAAGGGGGTAACTACTAGATCTCGTGTTGCACATTTTTGTGAACATTACTCGTTTGTTTCCTCTATTGAGCCACACAGGGTAGAGGAAGCACTACAAGATTCGGATTGGGTGGTGGCGATGCAAGAAGAGCTCAACAACTTCACTAGGAATGAGGTATGGCATTTAGTTCCACGTCCTAACCAAAATGTTGTAGGAACCAAATGGGTCTTCCGCAACAAGCAAGACGAGCATGGTGTGGTGATAGGAACAAAGCTCGACTTGTGGCCAAGGGATACTCCCAAGTCGAAGGTTTGGATTTCGGTGAAACCTATGCACCCGTAGCTAGGCTTGAGTCAATTCGTATATTATTAGCCTATGCTACTTACCATGGCTTTAAGCTTTATCAAATGGACGTGAAAAGTGCCTTCCTCAATGGACCAATCAAGGAAGAGGTCTATGTTGAGCAACCTCCCGGCTTTGAAGACAGTGAGTATCCTAACCATGTCTATAAGCTCTCTAAGGCGCTTTACGGGCTCAAGCAAGCCCCAAGAGCATGGTATGAATGCCTTAGGGATTTCCTTATTGCTAATGGCTTCAAAGTCGGAAAAGCCGATCCTACTCTATTCACTAAAACTCTTGACAATGATTTGTTTGTATGCCAAATTTATGTTGATGATATCATATTTGGGTCTACTAACGAATCTACTTGTGAAGAATTTAGTAGGATCATGACACAAAAGTTCGAGATGTTGATGATGGGGGAGTTGAAGTATTTTCTAGGATTCCAAGTCAAACAACTCCAAGAGGGCACCTTCATCAGCCAAACAAAGTACACTCAAGACATTCTAACCAAGTTTGGGATGAAGGATGCCAAACCCATCAAGACACCCATGGGAACTAATGGGCATCTCGACCTCGACACGGGAGGTAAGTCCGTGGATCAAAAGGTATACCGGTCGATGATAGGTTCATTACTCTATTTATGTGCATCTCGACCGGACATTATGCTTTCCCTTTGCATGTGTGCAAGATTCCAATCCGACCCTAAGGAATCCCACCTTACGACCGTAAAACGAATCTTGAGATATTTGGCTTATACTCCTAAGTTTGGGCTTTGGTACCCTCGGGATCCACTTTTGATTTAATTGGTTATTCGGATGCCGATTGGGCGGGGTGTAAGATTAATAGAAAGAGCACATCAGGGACTTGCCAGTTCTTGGGAAGATCCTTGGTGTCTTGGGCCTCAAAGAAGCAAAATTCGGTCGCTCTTTCAACCGCCGAAGCCGAGTACATTGCCGCAGGTCATTGTTGCGCGCAATTGCTTTGGATGAGGCAAACCCTGCGGGACTACGGTTACAAATTAACCAAAGTCCCTTTGCTATGTGATAATGAGAGTGCAATCAAAATGGCCGACAATCCCGTCGAGCATAGCCGCACTAAGCACATAGCCATTCGGTATCATTTTCTTAGGGATCACCAACAAAAGGGAGATATTGAGATTGCATACATTAATACTAAAGATCAATTAGCCGATATCTTTACCAAACCACTTGATGAACAAACTTTTACCAAACTTAGGCATGAGCTCAATATTCTTGATTCTAGAAATTTCTATTGCTAACTTGCACACATAGCTCATGAATATACCTTTGATCATGTCTCTTTCATATGCTATGACTAATGTGTTTTCAAGTCTACTTCAAATCAAGTCATAGGTGCATTGAAAGGGCATTGGAGTCTTCGGCGAAGACAAAGGCTTCCACTCCGTCAACTCATCCTTCGCCGTCACTCCGAGCCGCTCTCTATCCTTGGGGGAGAGAGCAAAACAAAAGGACTCCTACTTTGGTATAATCTTCACTCTTTTATTTATGACCAAGGGAGGAGAAAGTTATTTGAAGGGCTCTAATGACTCCGTTTTTGGCGATTCATGCCAAAGGGGGAGGAAGTATTAGCCCAAAGCAAAAGGACCGCACCACCACCTAATTTTAAAATGTAATTTCCAATTGTCAATTTGGTATCTTAATGTGTTCAAAAAGGGGAGAAAGTAGTATTTCAAAATTGTTTCATCAAAACCCTCTTGAACACTAAGAGGAGATTTTATTTAGGGGGAGTTTTGTTTAGTCAAAGGAAAAGCATTTGGAACAGGGGGAGAAAATTTCAAATCTTGAAAATGCTTTGCAAACTCTTATTCATTTACCCTTGACTATTTGCAAAAGAACTTTGAAAAGATTTAGAAAAGATTTTGCAAAAACAAAACATGTGGTGCAAGCGTGGTCCAAAATGTTAAAAATGAAGAAACAATCCATGCATATCTTGTAAGTATTTATATTGGCTCAATTCCAAGCAACCTTTGCACTTATATTATGCAAACTAGTTCAATTATGCACTTCTATATTTGCTTTGGTTTGTGTTGGCATCAATCACCAAAAAGGGGAGATTGAAAGGGAATTAGGCTTACACCTAGTTCCTATATAATTTTGGTGGTTGAATTGCCCAACACAAATCTTTGGACTAACTAGTTTGTTCTAGTGTATAAGTTATACAGGTGCAAAAGGTTCACACTTAGCCAATAAAAAGACCAAGTGTTGGGTTCAACAAAAGAGCAAAGGAGCAACCGAAGGCTCCTCTGGTCTGGCGCACCGGACTGTCCGGTGCACCACTGGACAGTGTCCGGTGCACCAAAGGACTTCAACGCGAACTCGTCGCCTTCGGGAATTCTCCATAGCCGGCGCGCTATAATTCACCGGACTGTCCGGTGCATCCACGGAGCAACGGCTACTTCGGCGCCAACAGCTGCTTTTAATGCGCGCGCAACGCGCGCAGAAGTCAGAGTCGCCCATGCCGGCGCACCGGACAGTGAACAGTGCATGTCCGGTGCGCCACCGGACATCGAGGCGGGCCCAGAAGTCAGAACTCCAACGGTCAGATTCCAACGGCACTGGTGACGTGGCAGGGGCACCGGACATGTCCGGTGCGCCATCGAACAGACAGCCTCCACCAACGGTTATTTTGGTGGTTGGGGCTATAAATACCCCAACCACCCAACCATTCATTGCATCCAAGTTTTCCACTTCCCAACTACTTACAAGAGCTCTAGCATTCAATTCTAGACACACCAAAGAGATCAAATCCTCTCCAAATTCCACACAACGCCCTAGTGACTAGAGAGAGAGATTTGCTTGTGTTCTTTCGAGCTCTTGCGCTTGGATTGCTTTCTTCTTTCTTGATTCCTTCATTGCGATCAAACTCACTTGTAATTGAGGCAAGAGACACCAAACTTGTGGTGGTCCTTGTGGGTACTTTGTGTTCCAAGTGATTGAGAAGAGAAAGCTCACTCGATCCGTGGGATCGTTTGAGAGAGGGAAGGGTTGAAAGAGACCCGGCCTTTGTGGCCTCCTCAACGGGGAGTAGGTTTGAGAGAACCGAACCTCGGTAAAACAAATCCGCATGTCACACTCTTCATTTGCTTGCGATTTGTTTTCCACCCTCTCTCGCGGACTCGGTTTCATATTTCTAACGCTAACCCGGCTTGTAGTTGTGTTTATATTTGTAAATTTCAGTTTCGCCCTATTCACCCCCCCCCTCTAGGCGACTATCAACCATTTCTTGGTCTAAAATCCGTAGGTGTTAGCCTCTAGTATTATTGAAAATGGTCGCTCATGGCTATTTTCATAAAAAATGGGGGTTGTGTGGCCATTGATCATCGACCAGAGGCTCGTACACTTCACCCCACATATGTTTCCTTGCCATATATTACATTCTTGGATTTCTGGTGGAAACCATTTCTTGGTTAAAAACTCGTACGTGTTAGCCTTCGGTATTATTGAAAATGGTCATTCATGGCTATTTCGACAAAATGGGGGTTGTGTGGCCATTGATCATCGACCAGAGGCTCATACACTTCACCCCACATATGTTTCCTTGCCATAGATCACATTCTTGGATTTCTGGTGGAGACCATTGATCTTCGACCAGAGGCTCATACACCTCACTACACATATGTTTCCTTGCCATAGATCACATTCTTGGATTTATGGTGGAGAACATTTGATCTATGGCAAGGAAACATATGTGGGGTGAGGTGCGAGCCTCTGGTCGATGATCAATGGCCACACAACCCCCATTTTGCCGAAAATAGCCATGAATGACCATTTTCAAAAATACCGAAGGCTAACACCTACGGATTTTTGACCAAGAAATGGTCTCCACCAGAAATCCAAGAATGTGATCTATGGCAAGGAAACATATGTGGGGTGAGGTGTATGAGCCTCTGGTCGATGATCAATGGCCACACAACCCCCATTTTTGTCGAAAATAGCCATGAACGACCATTTTCAATAATACCGAAGGCTAACACCTACGGATTTTGACCAAGAAATGGTCTCCACCAGAAATCCAAGAATGAGATCTATGGCAAGGAAACATATTGGGGTGAGGTGTATGAGCCTATGGTGGAAGATCAATGGCCACACAACCCCTATTTGCCGAAAATAGCCATGAACGACCATTTTCAATAATACCGAAGGCTAACACGTACGAGTTTTAACCAAGAAATGGTCTCCACCAGAAATCCAAGAATGTGATCTATGGCAAGGAAACATATGTGGGGTGAGGTGTATGAGCGTCTGGTCGATGACCAATGGCCACACAACCCCCATTTTTGTCGAAAATAGCCATGAATGACCATTTTCAAAATACTAAAGGCTAACACCTACGGATTTTTGACCAAGAAATGGTCTCCAGCAGAAATCCAAGAATGTGATCTATGGCAAGGAAACATATGTGGGGTGAGGTGTACGAGCCTCTGGTCGATGATCAATGGCCACACAACCCCCATTTTGCCGAAAATAGCCATGAGTGACCATTTTCAATAATACCGAAGGCTAACACGTACGAGTTTTAAACCAAGAAATGGTTTCCACCAGAAATCCAAGAATGTAATCTATGGTGTGATCTATGGCAAGGAAAGATATGTGGGGTGAGGTGTATGAGCCTCTGGTCGACGATCAATGGCCACACAACCCTAATTTTTGTCGAAAATAGCCATGAACGACCATTTTCAATGACACTGAAGGCTAACACCTACGGATTTTTGACCAAGAAATGGTCTCCACCATAAATCCAAGAATGTGATCTATGGCAAGGAAACATATGTGGGGTGAGGTGTATGAGCGTCTGGTCGATGATCAATGGCCACACAACCCCCATTTTTGTCGAAAATAGCCATGAATGACCATTTTCAAAAATACCAAAGGCTAACACGTACGAGTTTTTAACCAAGAAATGGTCTCCACCAGAAATCCAAGAATGTAATCTATGGCAAGGAAACATATGTGGGGTGAGGTGTATGAGCCTCTGGTCGATGATAAATGGCCACACAACCCCCATTTTGCCGAAAATAGCCATGAATGACCATTTTCAATAATACGAAGGCTAACACCTACGAGTTTTTAACCAAGAAATGGTCTCCACCAAAAATCCAAGAATGTGATCTATGGCAAGGAAACATATGTGGGGTGAGGTGTATGAGCCTCTGGTCGATGATCAATGGCCACACAACCCCCATTTTTGTCGAAAATAGCCATGAACGACCATTTTCAATAATACGAAGGCTAACACCTACAGATTTTTGACCAAGAAATGGTCTCCACCAGAAATCCAAGAATGTGATCTATGGCAAGGAAACATATGTGGGGTGAGGTGTATGAGCCTCTGGTCGATGATCAATGGCCACACAACCCCCATTTTTGTCGAAAATAGCCATGAACGACCATTTTCAATAATACCGAAGGCTAACACCTACGGATTTTTGACCAAGAAATGGTCTCCACCAGAAATCCAAGAATGTGATCTATGGCAAGGAAACATATGTGTAGTGAGGTGTATGAGCCTCTGGTCGAATATCAATGGCCACACAACCCCCATTTTTGTCGAAAATAGCCATGAACGACCATTTTCAATAATATCGAAGGCTAACAACTACGGATTTTTGCCCAAGAAATGGTCTCCACCAGAAATCCAAGAATGTGATCTACGACAAGGAAACATATGTGGGGTGAGGTGTATGAGCCTCTGGTCGATGATCAATGGCCACACAACCCCCATTTTGTCGAAAATAGCCATGAACGACCATTTTCAATAATACCGAAGGCTAACACCTACGGATTTTTGACCAAGAAATGGTCTCCACCAGAAATCCAAGAATGTGATCTATGGCAAGGAAACATATGTGGGGTGAGGTGTATGAGCCTATGGTGGAAGATCAATGGCCACATAACCCCCATTTTGCCGAAAATAGCCATGAACGACCATTTTCAATAATACCGAAGGCTAACACGTACGAGTTTTTAACCAAGAAATGGTCTCCACCGGAAATCCAAGAATGTGATCTATGGCAAGGAAACATATGTGGGGTGCGGTGTATGAGCGTTGGTCGATGATCAATGGCCACACAACCCCCATTTTTGTCGAAAATAGCCATGAATGACCATTTTCAAAATACCAAAGGCTAACACCTACGGATTTTTGACCAAGAAATGGACTCCACCAGAAATCCAAGAATGTGATCTATGGCAAGGAAACATATGTGGGGTGAGGTGTACGAGCCTCTGGTCGATGATCAATGGCCACACAACCCCCATTTTGCCGAAAATAGCCATGAATGACCATTTTCAAAATACCGAAGGCTAACACGTACGAGTTTTTAACCAAGAAATGGTTTCCACCAGAAATCCAAGAATGTAATCTATGGTGTGATCTATAGCAAGGAAACATATGTGGGGTGAGGTGTATGAGCCTCTGGTCGACGATCAATGGCCACACAACCCTAATTTTTGTCGAAAATAGCCATGAACGACCATTTTCAATGACACTGAAGGCTAACACCTACGGATTTTTGACCAAGAAATGGTCTCCACCATAAATCCAAGAATGTGATCTATGGCAAGGAAACATATGTGGGGTGAGGTGTATGAGCGTCTGGTCGATGATCAATGGCCACACAACCCCCATTTTTGTCGAAAATAGCCATGAATGACCATTTTCAAAAATACCAAAGGCTAACACGTACGAGTTTTTAACCAAGAAATGGTCTCCACCAGAAATCCAAGAATGTAATCTATGGCAAGGAACATATGTGGGGTGAGGTGTATGAGCCTCTGGTCGATGATAAATGGCCACAAAACCCTCATTTTGCCAAAATAGCCATGAATGACAATTTTCAATAATACCGAAGGCTAACACCTACGAGTTTTTAACCAAGAAATGGTCTCCTCCAGAAATCCAAGAATGTGATCTATGGAAAGGAAACATATGTGGGGTGAGGTGTATGAGCCTCTGGTCGATGATCAATGGCCACACAACCCCCATTTTTTATGAAAATAGCCATGAGCGACCTTGAAAATAGCCATGAGCGACCATTTTCAATAATACTAGAGGCTAACACGTACGGATTTTGACCAAGAAATGGTCTCCACCAGAAATCCAAGAATGTGATCTATGGCAAGGAAACATATGTGGGGTGAGGTGTATGAGCCTCTGGTCGATGATCAATGGCCACACAACCCCCATTTTTGTCGAAAATAGCCATGAACGACCATTTTCAATAATACCGAAGGCTAACACCTACGGATTTTTGACCAAGAAATGGTCTCCACCAGAAATCCAAGAATGTGATCTATGGCAAGGAAACATATGTGGGGTGAGGTGTATGAGCCTCTGGTCGATGATCAATTGTCACACAACCCCCATTTTTGTCGAAAATAGCCATGAACGACCATTTTCAATAATATCGAAGGCTAACACCTACGGATTTTTGACCAAGAAATGGTCTCCACCAGAAATCCAAGAATGTGATCTACGACAAGGAAACATATGTGGGGTGAGGTGTATGAGCCTCTGGTCGCGATCAATGGCCACACAACCCCCATTTTTGTCGAAAATAGCCATGAATGACCATTTTCAATAATATCGAAGGCTAACACCTACGGATTTTTGAACCAAGAAATGGTCTCCACCAGAAATCCAAGAATGTGATCTATGGCAAGGAAAACATATGTGGGGTGAGGTGTATGAGCCTCTGGTCGACGATCAATGGCCACACAACCCCCATTTTGCCGAAAATAGCCATGAATGACCATTTTCAATAATACCGAAGGCTAACACGTACGAGTTTTTAACCAGAAATGGTCTCCACCAGAAATCCAAGAATGTAATCTATGACAAGGAAACATATGTGGGGTGAGGTTTATGAGCCTCTAGTCGATGATAATGGCCACACAACCCCATTTTTTATGAAATAGCCATGAGCGACCTTGAAAATAGCCATGAGCGACCATTTCAATAATACTAGAGGCTAACACCTACGGATTTTAGACCAAGAAATGGTCTCCACCAGAAATCCAAGAATGTGATCTATGGCAAGGAAACATATGTGGGGTGAGGTGTATGAGCCTCTAGTCGATGATCAAATGCCACACAACCCCCATTTTTGTCGAAAATAGCCATGAATGACCATTTTCAATAATACTGAAGGCTAACACCTACGGATTTTTGACCAAGACATGGTCTCCACCAGAAATCTAAGAATGTGATCTATGGCAAGGAAACATATGTGGGGTGAGGTGTACGAGCCTCTGGTCGATGATCAATGGCCACACAACCCCCATTTTGCCGAAAATAGCCATGAATGACCATTTTCAATAATACAGAAGGCTAACACGTACGAGTTTTTAACCAAGAAATGGTTTCCACCAGAAATCCAAGAATGTAATCTATGGCAAGGAAACATATGTGGGGTGAGGTTTATGAGCCTCTAGTCGATGATAAATGGCCACACAACCCCCATTTTTTATGAAAATAGCCATGAGCGACCTTGAAAATAGCCATGAGCGACCATTTTCAATAATACTAGAGGCTAACACCTACGGATTTTAGACCAAGAAATGGTCTCCACCAGATATCCAAGAATGTGGATCTATGGCAAAGGAAACATATGTGGGGTGAGGTGTATGAGCATCTGGTCGATGATCAATGGCCACACAACCCCCATTTTTGTCGAAAATAGCCATGAGCGACCATTTTCAATAATACCTAAGGCTAAGACCTACGGATTTTAGACCAAGAAATGGTCTCCACCAGAAATCCAAGAATGTGATCTATGGCAAGGAAACATATGTGGGGTGAGGTGTATGAGCGTCTGGTCGATGATCAATGGCCACACAACCCCCATTTTTGTCGAAAATAGCCATGAACGACCATTTTCAATAATACCGAAGGCTAACACCTACGGATTTTTGCCCAAGAAATGGTCTCCACCAGAAATCCAAGAATGTGATCTATGGCAAGGAAACATATGTGGGGTGAGGTGTATGAGCGTCTGGTCGATGATCAATGGCCACACAACCCCCATTTTGTCGAAAATAGCCATGAAACGACCATTTTCAATAATACCGAAGGCTAACACCTACGGATTTTTGACCAAGAAAATGGTCTCCACCAGAAATCCAAGAATGTGATCTACGACAAGGAAACAT
Source organism: Zea mays (assembly GCF_902167145.1). Classification (NCBI taxonomy): domain Eukaryota; kingdom Viridiplantae; phylum Streptophyta; class Magnoliopsida; order Poales; family Poaceae; genus Zea; species Zea mays. Next base: position 14,660 of record NW_023367319.1, read on the forward strand.
ATGTGGGGTGAGGTGTATGAGCCTCTGGTCGACGATCAATGGCCACACAACCCCCATTTTGCCGAAAATAGCCATGACTGACCATTTTCAATAATACCGAAGGCTAACACGTACGAGTTTTAACCAAGAAAAGGTTTCCACCAGAAATCCAAGAATGTAATCTATGGCAAGGAAACATATGTGGGGTGAGGTGTATGAGCCTCTAGTCGATGATAAATGGCCACACAACCCCATTTTTGTCGAAAATAGCCATGAACGACCATTTTCAATAATACCGAAGGCTAACACCTACGGATTTTTGACCAAGAAATGGTCTCCACCAGAAATCCAAGAATGTGATCTATGGCAAGGAAAAATATGTGGGGTGAGGTGTACGAGCCTTTAGTCGATGATCAATGGCCACACAACCCCCATTTTGCCGAAAATAGCCATGAGCGACCATTTTCAATAATATTAGAGGCTAACACCTACGGATTTTAGACCAAGAAATGGTCTCCACCAGAAATCCAAGAATGTGATCTATGGCAAGGAAACATATGTGGGGTGAGGTGTACGAGCCTCTGGTCGATGATCAATGGCCACACAACCCCATTTTTGTCGAAAATAGCCATGAACGACCATTTTCAATAATACCGAAGGCTAACACGTACGAGTTTTTAACCAAGAAATGGTTTCCACCAGAAATCCAAGAATGTAATCTATGGCAAGGAAACATATGTGGGGTGAGGTTTATGAGCCTCTAGTCGATGATAAATGGCCACACAACCCCCATTTTTTATGAAAATAGCCATGAGCGACTTTGAAAATAGCCATGAGCGACCATTTTCAATAATATTAGAGGCTAACACCTACGGATTTTAGACCAAGAAATGGTCTCCACCAGAAATCCAAGAATGTGATCTATGGCAAGGAAACATATGTGGGGTGAGGTGTACGAGCCTCTGGTCGATGATCAATGGCCACACAACCCCCATTTTTGTCGAAAATAGCCATGAACGACCATTTTCAATAATACCGAAGGCTAACACGTACGAGTTTTTAACCAAGAAATGGTCTCCACCAGAAATCCAAGAATGTGATCTATGGCAAGGAAACATATGTGGGGTGAGGTGTATGAGCGTCTGGTCGATGATCAATGGCCACACAACCCCCATTTTTGTCGAAAATAGCCATGAATGACCATTTTCAAAAATACAAAAGGCTAACACGTACGGATTTTTGACCAAGAAATGGTCTCCATCAGAAATCCAAGAATGTGATCTATGGCAAGGAAACATATGTGGGGTGAGGTGTATGAGCCTCTGGTCGATGATCAATGGCCACACAACCCCCATTTTGCCGAAAATAGCCATGAATGACCATTTTCAATAATACCGAAGGCTAACACGTACGAGTTTTAACCAAGAAATGGTCTCCACCAGAAATCCAAGAATGTGATCTATGGCAAGGAAACATATGTGGGGTGAGGTTTATGAGCCTCTTGTCGATGATAAATGGCCGCACAACCCCCATTTTTTATGAAAATAGCCATGAGCGACCATTTCAATAATACTGGAGGCTAAGACCTACGGATTTTTGACCAAGAAACGGTCTCCACTAGAAATCCAAGAATGTGATCTATGGCAAGGAAACATATGTGGGGTGAGGTGTATGAGCCTCTGGTCGATGATCAATTGCCACACAACCCCCATTTTGTCGAAAATAGCCATGAACGACCATTTTCAATAATACCGAAGGCTAACACCTACGGATTTTTGACCAAGAAATGGTCTCCACCAGAAATCCAAGAATGTGATCTATGGCAAGGAAACATATGTGGGGTGAGGTGTATGAGCCTCTAGTCGATGATCAGTGGCCACACAACCCCCATTTTTGTCGAAAATAGCCATGAATGACCATTTTCAATAATACCGAAGGCTAACACCTACGAGTTTTTATCCAAGAAACGGTCTCCACCAGAAATCCAAGAATGTGATCTATGGCAAGGAAACATATGTGGGGTGAGGTGTATGAGCCTCTGGTCGATGATCAATGGCCACACAACCCCCATTTTTTATGAAAATAGCGATGAGCGACCTTGAAAATAGCCATGAGCGACCATTTTCAATAATACTAGAGGCTAAGACCTGCGGATTTTTGACCAAGAAATGGTCTCCACCAGAAATCCAAGAATGTGATCTATGGCAAGGAAACATATGTGGGGTGAGGTGTATGAGCCTCTGGTCGATGATCAATGGCCACACAACCCCCATTTTTTTATGAAAATAGCCATGAACGACCATTTTCAAAAATACCAAAGGCTAACACCTACGGATTTTTGACCAAGAAATGGTATCCACCAGAAATCCAAGAATGTGATCTATGGCAAGGAAACATATGTGGGGTGAGGTGTACGAGCCTCTAGTCGATGATCAATGGCCACAGAACCCCCATTTTGCCGAAAATAGCCATGAACGACCATTTTCAATAATACCGAAGGCTAACACGTACGAGTTTTTAACCAAGAAATGGTCTCCACCAGAAATCCAAGAATGTGATCTATGGCAAGGAAACATATGTGGGGTGAGGTGTACGAGCCTTTAGGTCGATGATCAATGGCCACACAACCCCCATTTTGCCGAAAATAGCCATGAGCGACCATTTTCAATAATATTAGAGGCTAACACCTACGGATTTTAGACCAAGAAATGGTCTCCACCAGAAATCCAAGAATGTGATCTATGGCAAGGAAACATATGTGGGGTGAGGTGTACGAGCCTCTGGTCGATGATCAATGGCCACACAACCCCCATTTTTGTCGAAAATAGCCATGAACGACCATTTTCAATAATACCGAAGGCTAACACGTACGAGTTTTTAACCAAGAAATGGTCTCCACCAGAAATCCAAGAATGTGATCTATGGCAAGGAAACATATGTGGGGTGAGGTGTATGAGCGTCTGGTCGATGATCAATGGCCACACAACCCCCATTTTTGTCGAAAATAGCCATGAACGACCTTGAAAATAGCCATGAGCGACCATTTTCAATAATACTAGAGGCTAACACGTATGGATTTTAGACCAAGAAATGGTCTCCACCAGAAATCCAAGAATGTGATCTATGACAAGGAAACATATGTGGGGTTAGGTGTATGTGCGTCTGGTCGATGATCAATGGCCACACAACCCCCATTTTTGTCAAAAATAGCCATGAACGACCATTTTCAATAATACCGAAGGCTAACACCTACGGATTTTTGCCCAAGAAATGGTCTCCACCAGAAATCCAAGAATGTGATCTATGGCAAGGAAACATATGTGGGGTGAGGTGTATGAGCCTCTGGTCGACGATCAATGGCCACACAACCCCCATTTTGCCGAAAATAGCCATGAACGACCATTTTCAATAATACCGAAGGCTAACACGTACGAGTTTTTGACCAAGAAATGGTCTCCACCAAAAATCCAAGAATGTGATCTATGGCAAGGAAACATATGTGGGGTGAGGTGTATGAGCCTCTGGTCGACGATCAATGGCCACACAACCCCCATTTTTGCCGAAAATAGCCATGAATGACCATTTTCAATAATACTAGAGGCTAAGACCTACGGATTTTAGACCAAGAAATGGTCTCCACCAGAAATCCAAGAATGTGATCTATGGCAAGGAAACATATGTGGGGTGAGGTGTATGAGCGTCTAGTCGATGATCAATGGCCACATAACCCCCATTTTTGTCGAAAATAGCCATGAACGACCATTTTCAAAATACCGAAGGCTAACACCTACGGATTTTTGACCAAGAAATGGTTTCCACCAGAAATCCAAGAATGTGATCTATGGCAAGGAAACATATGTGGGGTGAGGTGTATGAGCCTCTGGTCGATGATCAATGGCCACACAACCCCCATTTTTGTCGAAAATAGCCATGAATGACCATTTTCAATAATACCGAAGGCTAACACGTACGAGTTTTTAACCAAGAAATGGTTTCCACCAGAAATCCAAGAATGTAATCTATGGCAAGGGAAACATATGTGGGGTGAGGTTTATGAGCCTCTAGTCGATGATAAATGGCCACACAACCCCCATTTTTTATGAAAATAGCCACGAGCGACCTTGAAAATAGCCATGAGCGACCATTTTCAATAATACTAGAGGCTTACACCTACGGATTTTAGACCAAGAAATGGTCTCCACCAGAAATCCAAGAATGTGATCTATGGCAAGGAAACATATGTGGGGTGAGGTGTATGAGCGTCTGGTCGATGATCAATGGCCACACAACCCCCATTTTTGTCGAAAATAGCCATGAACGACCATTTTGAATAATACCGAAGGCTAAGACCTACGGATTTTTGACCAAGAAATGGTCTCCACCAGAAATCCAAGAATGTGATCTATGGCAAGGAAACATATGTGGGGTGAGGTGTATGAGCCTCTGGTCGATGATCAATGGCCACACAACCCCCATTTTGCCGAAAATAGCCATGAGCGACCATTTTCAATAATACTAGAGGCTAAGACCTACGGATTTTTGACCAAGAAATGGTCTCCACCAGAAATCCAAGAATGTGATCTACGACAAGGAAACATATGTGGGGTGAGGTGTATGAGCCTCTGGTCGACGATCAATGGCCACACAACCCCCATTTTGCCGAAAATAGCCATGAATGACCATTTTCAATAATACCGAAGGCTAACACGTACGAGTTTTTAACCAAGAAATGGTCTCCACCAGAAATCCAAGAATGTGATCTACGACAAGGAAACATATGTGGGGTGAGGTGTATGAGCCTCTGGTCGACGATCAATGGCCACACAACCCCCATTTTGCCGAAAATAGCCATGAACGACCATTTTCAATAATACCGAAGGCTAACACCTACGGATTTTTGACCAAGAAATGGTCTCCACCAGAAATCCAAGAATGTGATCTATGGCAAGGAAACATATGTGGGGTGAGGTGTATGAGCCTCTGGTCGATGATCAATGGCCACACAACCCCCATTTTTGTCGAAAATAGCCATGAACGACCATTTTCAATAATACCGAAGGCTAACACCTACGGATTTTTGACCAAGAAATGGTCTCCACCAGAAATCCAAGAATGTGATCTATGGCAAGGAAACATATGTGGGGTGAGGTTTATGAGCCTCTAGGTCGATGATAAATGGCCACACAACCCCCATTTTTTATGAAAATAGCCATGAGCGACCTTGAAAATAGCCATGAGCGACCATTTTCAATAATACTAGAGGCTAACACCTACGGATTTTAGACCAAGAAATGGTCTCCACCAGAAATCCAAGAATGTGATCTATGGCAAGGAAACATATGTGGGGTGAGGTTTATGAGCCTCTAGTCGATGATAAATGGCCACACAACCCCCATTTTTCTCGAAAATAGCCATGAATGACCATTTTCAAAAATACCAAAGGCTAACACGTACGGATTTTTGACCAAGAAATGGTCTCCACCAGAAATCCAAGAATGTGATCTATGGCAAGGAAACATATGTGGGGTGAGGTGTACGAGCCTCTGGTCAGATGATCAATGGCCACACAACCCCCATTTTGCCGAAAATAGCCATGAACGACCATTTTCAATAATACCGAAGGCTAACACGTACGAGTTTTTAACCAAGAAATGGTCTCCACCAGAAATCCAAGAATGTGATCTATGGCAAGGAAACATATGTGGGGTGAGGTTTATGAGCCTCTAGTCGATGATAAATGGCCACACAACCCCCATTTTTTATGAAAATAGCCATGAGCGACCATTTTCAATAATACTAGAGGCTAAGACCTACGGATTTTTGACCAAGAAATGGTCTCCACCAGAAATCCAAGAATGTGATCTATGGCAAGGAAACATATGTGGGGTGAGGTGTATGAGCCTCTGGTCGATGATCAATGGCCACACAGCCCCCATTTTTGTCGAAAATAGCCATGAATGACCATTTACAATAATACCGAAGGCTAACACCTACGGATTTTTGACCAAGAAATGGTCTCCACCAGAAATCCAAGAATGTGATCTATGGCAAGGAAACATATGTGGGGTGAGATGTATGAGCGTCTGGTCGATGATCAATGGCCACACAACCCCCATTTTGCCGAAAATAGCCATGAATGACCATTTTCAATAATACCAAAGGCTAACACGTACGAGTTTTTAACCAAGAAATGGTCTCCACCAGAAATCCAAGAATGTGATCTATGGCAAGGAAACATATGTGGGGTGAGGTGTATGAGCCTCTAGTCGATGATAAATGGCCACACAACCCCCATTTTTATGAAAATAGCCATGAGCGACCTTGAAAATAGCCATGAGCGACCATTTTCAATAATACTAGAGGCTAACACCTACGGATTTTAGACCAAGAAATGGTCTCCACCAGAAATCCAAGAATGTGACCTATGGCAAGGAAACATATGTGGGGTGAGGTGTATGAGCCGTCTGGTCGATGATCAATGGCCACACAACCCCCATTTTTGTCGAAAATAGCCATGAACGACCATTTTCAATAATACCGAAGGCTAACACCTACGGATTTTTGACCAAGAAATGGTCTCCACCAGAAATCCAAGAATGTGATCTATGGCAAGGAAACATATGTGGGGTGAGGTGTATGAGCCTCTAGTCGATGATCAATGATCACACAACCCCCATTTTAGTCGAAAATAGCCATGAATGACCATTTTCAAAAATACCAAAGGCTAACACGTACGGATTTTTAACCAAGAAATGGTCTCCACCAGAAATCCAAGAATGTGATCTATGGCAAGGAAACATATGTGGGGTGAGGTGTACGAGCCTCTGGTCGATGATCAAAGGCCACACAACCCCCATTTTGCCGAAAATAGCCATGAATGACCATTTTCAATAATACCGAAGGCTAACACGTACGAGTTTTTAACCAAGAAATGGTCTCCACCAGAAATCCAAGAATGTGATCTATGGCAAGGAAACATATGTGGGGTGAGGTGTATGAGCGTCTGGTCGATGATCAATGGCCACACAACCCCCATTTTTGTCGAAAATAGCCATGAACGACCATTTTCAATAATACTGAAGGCTAACACCTACGGATTTTTGACCAAGAAATGGTCTCCACCAGAAATCCAAGAATGTGATCTATGGCAAGGAAACATATGTGGGGTGAGGTGTATGAGCCTCTGGTCGACGATCAATGGCCACACAACCCTAATTTTTGTCGAAAATAGCCATGAACGACCATTTTCAATGACACTGAAGGCTAACACCTACAGATTTTTGACCAAGAAATGGTCTCCACCATAAATCCAAGAATGTGATCTATGGCAAGGAAATATATGTGTAGTGAGGTGTATGATTCTCTGGTCGAAGATCAATGGCCACACAACCCCCATTTTTGTCGAAAATAGCCATGAGCGACCATTTTCAATAATACTAGAGGCTAAGACCTACGGATTTTTGACCAAGAAATGGTCTCCACCAGAAATCCAAGAATGTGATCTATGGCAAGGAAACATATGTGGGGTGAGGTGTATGAGCCTCTGGTCGATGATCAATGGCCACACAACCCCCATTTTTGTCGAAAATAGCCATGAATGACCATTTACAATAATACCGAAGGCTAACACCTACGGATTTTTGACCAAGAAATGGTCTCCACCAGAAATCCAAGAATGTGATCTATGGCAAGGAAACATATGTGGGGTGAGGTGTATGAGCGTCTGGTCGATGATCAATGGCCACACAACCCCCATTTTGCCGAAAATAGCCATGAATGACCATTTTCAATAATACCAAAGGCTAACACGTACGAGTTTTTAACCAAGAAATGGTCTCCACCAGAAATCCAAGAGTGTGATCTATGGCAAGGAAACATATGTGGGGTGAGGTGTACGAGCCTCTGGTCGACGATCAATGGCCACAGAACCCCCATTTTGTATGAAAATAGCCATGAGCGACCTTGAAAATAGCCATGAGCGACCATTTTCAATAATACTAGAGGCTAACACCTACGGATTTTAGACCAAGAAATGGTCTCCACCAGAAATCCAAGAATGTGATCTATGGCAAGGAAACATATGTGGGGTGAGGTGTATGAGCCTCTGGTCGATGATCAATGGCCACACAACCCCCATTTTTGTCGAAAATAGCCATGAACGACCATTTTCAATAATACCGAAGGCTAACACCTACGGATTTTTGACCAAGAAATGGTCTCCACTAGAAATCCAAGAGTGTGATCTATGGCAAGGAAACATATGTGGGGTGAGGTGTATGAGCGTCTGGTCGATGATCAATGGCCACACAACCCCCATTTTTGTCGAAAATAGCCATGAACGACCTTGAAAATAGCCATGAGCGACCATTTTCAATAATACTAGAGGCTAACACCTACGGATTTTAGACCAAGAAATGGTCTCCACCAGAAATCCAAGAATGTGATCTATGGCAAGGAAACATATGTGGGGTGAGGTGTATGAGCCTCTGGTCGATGATAAATGGCCACACAACCCCCATTTTGCCGAAAATAGCCATGAACGACCATTTTCAATAATACCGAAGGCTAACACGTTCGAGTTTTTAACCAAGAAATGGTCTCCACCAGAAATCCAAGAATGTGATCTATGGCAAGGAAACATATGTGGGGTGAGGTGTATGAGCCTCTGGTCGATGATCAATGGCCACACAACCCCCATTTTTGTCGAAAATAGCCATGAACGACCATTTTCAATAATATCGAAGGCTAACACCTACGGATTTTTGACCAAGAAATGGTCTCCACCAGAAATCCAAGAATGTGATCTACGACAAGGAAACATATGTGGGGTGAGGTGTATGAGCCTCTGGTCGACGATCAATGGCCACACAACCCCCATTTTGCCGAAAATAGCCATGAATGACCATTTTCAATAATACCGAAGGCTAACACGTACGAGTTTTTAACCAAGAAATGGTTTCCACCAGAAATCCAAGAATGTAATCTATGGCAAGGAAACATATGTGGGGTGAGGTTTATGAGCCTCTAGTCGATGATAAATGGCCACACAACAACCATTTTTTATGAAAATAGACATGAGCGACCTTGAAAATAGCCATGAGCGACCATTTTCAATAATACTAGAGGCTAACACCTACGGATTTTAGACCAAGAAATGGTCTCCACCAGAAATCCAAGAATGTGATCTATGGCAAGGAAACATATGTGGGGTGAGGTGTATGAGCGTCTGGTCGATGATCAATGGCCACACAACCCCCATTTTTGTCGAAAATAGCCATGAACGACCATTTTCAATAATACCGAAGGCTAACACCTACGGATTTTTGACCAAGGAATGGTCTCCACCAGAAATCCAAGAATGTGATCTATGGCAAGGAAACATATGTGGGGTGAGGTGTATGAGCCTCTAGTCGATGATCAATGGCCACACAACCCCCATTTTTGTCGAAAATAGCCATGAATGACCATTTTCAAAAATACCAAAGGCTAACACGTACGGATTTTTAACCAAGAAATGGTCTCCACCAGAAATCCAAGAATGTGATCTATGGCAAGGAAACATATGTGGGGTGAGGTGTACGAGCCTCTGGTCGATGATCAATGGCCACACAACCCCCATTTTGCCGAAAATAGCCATGAGCGACCATTTTCAATAATATTAGAGGCTAAGACCTACGGATTTTTGACCAAGAAATGGTCTCCACCAGAAATCCAAGAATGTGATCTATGGCAAGGAAACATATGTGGGGTGAGGTGTATGAGCCTCTGGTCGATGATCAATGGCCACACAACCCCCATTTTTGTCGAAAATAGCCATGAACGACCATTTTCAATGACACTGAAGGCTAACACCTACGGATTTTTGACCAAGAAATGGTCTCCACCATAAATCCAAGAATGTGATCTATGGCAAGGAAACATATGTGTAGTGAGGTGTATGAGCCTCTGGTCGAAGATCAATGGCCACACAACCCCCATTTTTGTCGAAAATAGCCATGAATGACCATTTTCAAAAATACCAAAGGCTAACACATTCGGATTTTTGCCCAAGAAATGGTCTCCACCAGAAATCCAAGAATGTGATCTATGGCAAGGAAACATATGTGGGGTGAGGTGTATGAGCCTCTGGTCGACGATCAATGGCCACACAACCCCCATTTTTGTCGAAAATAGCCATGAACGACCATTTTCAATAATACCGAAGGCTAACACCTACGGATTTTTGACCAAGAAATGGTCTCCACCAGAAATCCAAGAATGTGATCTATGGCAAGGAAACATATGTGGGGTGAGGTGTATGAGCCTCTAGTCAATGATCAATGGCCACACAACCCCCATTTTTGTCGAAAATAGCCATGAACGACCATTTTCAATAATATCGAAGGCTAACACCTACGAATTTTTGACCAAGAAATGGTCTCCACCAGAAATCCAAGAATGTGATCTACGACAAGGAAACATATGTGGGGTGAGGTGTATGAGCCTCTGGTCGACGATCAATGGCCACACAACCCCAATTTTGCCGAAAATAGCCATGAATGACCATTTTCAATAATACCGAAGGCTAACACGTACGAGTTTTTAACCAAGAAATGGTTTCCACCAGAAATCCAAGAATGTAATCTATGGCAAGGAAACATATGTGGGGTGAGGTTTATGAGCCTCTAGTCGATGATAAATGGCCACACAACCCCCATTTTTTATGAAAATAGCCATGAGCGACCTTGAAAATAGCCATGAGCGACCATTTTCAATAATACTAGAGGCTAACACCTACGGATTTTAGACCAAGAAATGGTCTCCACCAGAAATCCAAGAATGTGATCTATGGCAAGGACACATATGTGGGGTGAGGTGTATGAGCGTCTGGTCGATGATCAATGGCCACACAACCCCCATTTTTGTCGAAAATAGCCATGAACGACCATTTTCAATAATACCGAAGGCTAACACCTACGGATTTTTGACCAAGAAATGGTCTCCACCAGAAATCCAAGAATGTGATCTATGGCAAGGAAACATATGTGGGGTGAGGTGTATGAGCCTCTAGTCGATGATCAATGGCCACACAACCCCCATTTTTGTCGAAAATAGCCATGAATGACCATTTTCAAAAATACCAAAGGCTAACACGTACGGATTTTTAACCAAGAAATGGTCTCCACCAGAAATCCAAGAATGTGATCTATGGCAAGGAAACATATGTGGGGTGAGGTGTACGAGCCTCTGGTCGATGATCAATGGCCACACAACCCCCATTTTGCCGAAAATAGCCATGAGCGACCATATTCAATAATATTAGAGGCTAAGACCTACGGATTTTTGACCAAGAAATGGTCTCCACCAAAAATCCAAGAATGTGATCTATGGCAAGGAAACATATGTGGGGTGAGGTGTATGAGCCTCTGGTCGATGATCAATGGCCACACAACCCCCATTTTTGTCGAAAATAGCCATGAACGACCATTTTCAATGACATTGAAGGCTAACACCTACGGATTTTTGACCAAGAAATGGTCTCCACCATAAATCCAAGAATGTGATCTATGGCAAGGAAACATATGTGTAGTGAGGTGTATGAGCCTCTGGTCGAAGATCAATGGCCAGACAACCCCCATTTTTGTCGAAAATAGCCATGAATGACCATTTTCAAAAATACCAAAGGCTAACACATTCGGATTTTTGCCCAAGAAATGGTCTCCACCAGAAATCCAAGAATGTGATCTATGGCAAGGAAACATATGTGGGGTGAGGTGTATGAGCCTCTGGTCGACGATCAATGGCCACACAACCCCCATTTTTGTCGAAAATAGCCATGAACGACCATTTTCAATAATACCGAAGGCTAACACCTACGGATTTTTGACCAAGAAATGGTCTCCACCAGAAATCCAAGAATATGATCTATGGAAAGGAAACATATGTGGGGTGAGGTGTATGAGCCTCTAGTCGATGATCAATGGCCACACAACCCCCATTTTTGTCGAAAATAGCCATGAATGACCATTTTCAAAAATACCAAAGGCTAACACGTACGGAATTTTAACCAAGAAATGGTCTCCACAAGAAATCCAAGAATGTGATCTATGGCAAGGAAACATATGTGGGGTGAGGTGTATGAGCGTCTGGTCGATGATCAATGGCCACACAACCCCCATTTTTGTCGAAAATAGCCATGAACGACCATTTTCAATAATACCGAAGGCTAACACCTACGGATTTTTGACCAAGAAATGGTCTCCACCAGAAATCCAAGAATGTGATCTATGGCAAGGAAACATATGTGGGGTGAGGTGTATGAGCCTCTAGTCGATGATCAATGGCCACACAACCCCCATTTTTGTCGAAAATAGCCATGAATGACCATTTTCAAAAATACCAAAGGCTAACACGTACGGATTTTTAACCAAGAAATGGTCTCCACCAGAAATCCAAGAATGTGATCTATGGCAAGGAAACATATGTGGGGTGAGGTGTACGAGCCTCTGGTCGATGATCAATGGCCACACAACCCCCATTTTGCCGAAAATAGCCATGAGCGACCATATTCAATAATATTAGAGGCTAAGACCTACGGATTTTTGACCAAGAAATGGTCTCCACCAAAAATCCAAGAATGTGATCTATGGCAAGGAAACATATGTGGGGTGAGGTGTATGAGCCTCTGGTCGATGATCAATGGCCACACAACCCCCATTTTTGTCGAAAATAGCCATGAACGACCATTTTCAATGACACTGAAGGCTAACACCTACGGATTTTTGACCAAGAAATGGTCTCCACCATAAATCCAAGAATGTGATCTATGGCAAGGAAACATATGTGTAGTGAGGTGTATGAGCCTCTGGTCGAAGATCAATGGCCAGACAACCCCCATTTTTGTCGAAAATAGCCATGAATGACCATTTTCAAAAATACCAAAGGCTAACACATTCGGATTTTTGCCCAAATAATGGTCTCCACCAGAAATCCAAGAATGTGATCTATGGCAAGGAAACATATGTGGGGTGAGGTGTATGAGCCTCTGGTCGACGATCAATGGCCACACAACCCCCATTTTTGTCGAAAATAGCCATGAACGACCATTTTCAATAATACCGAAGGCTAACACCTACGGATTTTTGACCAAGAAATGGTCTCCACCAGAAATCCAAGAATGTGATCTATGGCAAGGAAACATATGTGGGGTGAGGTGTATGAGCCTCTAGTCGATGATCAATGGCCACACAACCCCCATTTTTGTCGAAAATAGCCATGAATGACCATTTTCAAAAATACCAAAGGCTAACACGTACGAAATTTTAACCAAGAAATGGTCTCCACCAGAAATCCAAGAATGTGATCTATGGCAAGGAAACATATGTGGGGTGAGGTGTACGAGCCTCTGGTCGATGATCAAAGGCCACACTACCCCCATTTTGCCGAAAATAGCCATGAATGACCATTTTCAATAATACCGAAGGCTAACACCTACGAGTTTTTAACCAAGAAATGGTTTCCACCAGAAAATCCAAGAATGTAATCTATGGTGTGATCTATGGCAAGGAAACATATGTGGGGTGAGGTGTATGAGCCTCTGGTCGACGATCAATGGCCACACAACCCTAATTTTTGTCGAAAATAGCCATGAACGACCATTTTCAATAATACCGAAGGCTAACACGTATGGATTTTCGACCAAGAAATGGTCTCCACCAGAAATCCGATAATGTGATCTATGGCAAGGAAACATATGTGAGGTGAGGTGTACGAGCCTCTGGTCGATGATCAATGGCCACACAACCCCCATTTTTGTCAAAAATAGCCATGAACGACCATTTTCAATAATACCGAAGGCTAACACCTACGGATTTTTGACCAAGAAATGGTCTGCACCATAAATCCAAGAATGTGATCTATGGCAAGTAAACATATGTGCAGTGAGGTGTATGATCCTCTGGTCGAATATCAATGGCCACACAACCCCCATTTTTGTCGAAAATAGCAATGAACGACCATTTTCAATAGTACCGAAGGCTAACACATTCCGATTTTTGACCAAGAAATGGTCTCCACCAGAAATCAAAGAATGTGATCTATGGCAAGAAAACATATGTGGGGTGAGGTTTACGAGCCTTTGGTCGATGATCAATGGCCACACAACCCCCATTTTTGTCGAAAATATCCATGAATGACCATTTTCAATAATACCGAAGGCTAACACCTACGGATTTTTGACCAAGAAATGGTCTCCACCAGAAATCCAAGAATGTGATCTATGGCAAGGAAACATATGTGGGGTGAGGTGTACGAGCCTCTGGTCTATGATCAATGGCCACACAACCCCCATTTTGCCGAAAATAGCCATGAACGACCATTTTCAATAATACCGAAGGCTAACACGTACGAGTTTTTAACCAAGAAATGGTCTCCACCAGAAATCCAAGAATGTGATCTATGGCAAGGAAACAGTGATCTATGGCAAGGAAACATATGTGGGGTGAGGTGTATGAGCGTCTGGTCGATAATCAATGGCCACACAACCCCCATTTTTGTCGAAAATAGCCATGAATGACCATTTTCAATAATACCGAAGGCTAACACCTACGGATTTTTGACCAAGAAATGGTCTCCACCAGAAATCCAAGAATGTGATCTATGGCAAGGAAACATATGTGGGGTGAGGTGTAGGAGCCTCTGGTCGATGATCAATGGCCACACAACCCCCATTTTGCCGAAAATAGCCATGAACGACCATTTTCAATAATACCGAAGGCTAACACCTACTAATTTTTGACCAAGAAATGGTCTCCACCATAAATCCAAGAATGTGATCTATGGCAAGGAAACATATGTGTAGTGAGGTGTATGAGCCTCTGGTCGAAGATCAATGGTCTCCACCAGAAATCCAAGAATGTGATCTATGGCAAGGAAACATATGTGGGGTGAGGTGTACGAGCCTCTGGTCGATGATCAATGGCCACACAACCCCCATTTTTTATGAAAATAGCCATGAGCGACCATTTTCAATAATACTAGAGGCTAACTCCTACGGATTTTAGACCAAGAAATGGTCTCCACCAGAAATCCAAGAATGTGATCTATGGCAAGGAAACATATGTGGGGTGAGGTTTATGAGCCTCTAGTCGATGATAAATGGCCACACAACCCCTATTTTTTATGAAAATAGCCATGAGCGACCTTGAAAATAGCCCTGAGCGACCATTTTCAATAATACTAGAGGCTAACACCTACGGATTTTAGACCAAGAAATGGTCTCCACCAGAAATCCAAGAATGTGATCTATGGCTAGGAAACATATGTGGGGTGAGGTGTACGAGCCTCTGGTCGATGATCAATGGCCACACAACCCCCATTTTGCCGAAAATAGCCATGAACGACCATTTTCAATAATACCAAAGGCTAACACGTACGAGTTTTTAACCAAGAAATGGTTTCCACCAGAAATCCAAGAATGTGATCTATGGCAAGGAAACATATGTGGTGAGGTGTATGAGCCTCTAGTCGATGATCAATGGCCACACAACCCCCATTTTTGTCGAAAATAGCCATGAATTACCATTTTCAAAAATACCGAAGGCTAACACATTCGGATTTTTGCCCAAGAAATGGTCTCCACCAGAAATCCAAGAATGTGATCTATGGCAAGGAAACATATGTGTAGTGAGGTGTATGAGCCTCTGGTCGAAGATCAATGGTCTCCACCAGAAATCCAAGAATGTGATCTATGGCAAGGAAACATATGTGGGGTGAGGTGTATGAGCCTCTGGTCGATGATCAATGGCCACACAACCCCCATTTTGCCGAAAATAGCCATGAATGACCATTTTCAATAATACCGAAGGCTAACACGTACGAGTTTTTAACCAAGAAATGGTTTCCACCAGAAATCCAAGAATGTAATCTATGGCAAGGAAACATATGTGGGGTGAGGTGTACGAGCCTCTGGTCGATGATAAATGGCCACACAACCCCCATTTTTGATGAAAATAGCCATGAACGACCATTTTCAATAATATCGAAAGCTAACACCTACGGATTTTTGACCAACAAATGGTCTCCACCAGAAATCCAAGAATGTGATCTATGGCAAGGAAACATATGTGGGGTGAGGTGTATGAGCCTCTGGTCGACGATCAATGGCCACACAACCCTAATTTTTGTCGAAAATAGCCATGAACGACCATTTTCAATGACACTGAAGGCTAACACCTACGGATTTTTGACCAAGAAATGGTCTCCACCAGAAATCCAAGAATGTGATCTATGGCAAGGAAACATATGTGGGGTGAGGTGTACGAGCCTCTGGTCGATGATCAATAGCCACACAACCCCCATTTTGCCGAAAATAGCCATGAACGACCATTTTCAATAATACCGAAGGCTAACACCTACTGATTTTTGACCAAGAAACGGTCTCCACCATAAATCCAAGAATGTGATCTATGGCAAGGAAACATATGTGTAGTGAGGTGTATGAGCCTCTGGTCGAAGATCAATGGTCTCCCCCAGAAATCCAAGAATGTGATCTATGGCAAGGAAACATATGTGGGGTGAGGTGTATGAGCCTCTGGTCGATGATCAATGGCCACACAACCCCCATTTTGCCGAAAATAGCCATGAATGACCATTTTCAATAATATCGAAGGCTAACACGTACGAGTTTTTAACCAAGAAATGGTTTCCACCAGAAATCCAAGAATGTAATCTATGGCAAGGAAACATATGTGGGGTGAGGTGTACGAGCCTCTGGTCGATGATAAATGGCCACACAACCCCCATTTTTGATGAAAATAGCCATGAGCGACCATTTTCAATAATACTAGAGGCTAACACCTACAGATTTTAGACCAAGAAATGGTCTCCACCAGAAATCCAAGAATGTGATCTATGGCAAGGAAACATATGTGGGGTGAGGTTTATGAGCCTCTAGTCGATGATAAATGGCCACACAACCCCCATTTTTTATGAAAATAGCCATGAGCGACCTTGAAAATAGCCATGAGCGACCATTTTCAATAATACTAGAGGCTACACCTACGGATTTTAGACCAAGAAATGGTCTCCACCAGAAATCCAAGAATGTGATCTATGGCTAGGAAACATATGTGGGGTGAGGTGTACGAGCCTCTGGTCGATGATCAATGGCCACACAACCCCCATTTTGCCGAAAATAGCCATGAACGACCATTTTCAATAATACCGAAGGCTAACACGTACGAGTTTTTAACCAAGAAATGGTTTCCACCAGAAATCCAAGAATGTGATCTATGGCAAGGAAAAATATGTGGTGAGGTGTATGAGCCTCTAGTCGATGATCAATGGCCACACAACCCCCATTTTTGTCGAAAATATCCATGAATGACCATTTTCAAAAATACCGAACGCTAACACATTCGGATTTTTGCCCAAGAAATGGTCTCCATCAGAAATCCAAGAATGTGATCTATGGCAAGGAAACATATGTGTAGTGAGGTGTATGAGCCTCTGGTCGAAGATCAATGGTCTCCACCAGAAATCCAAGAATGTGATCTATGGCAAGGAAACATATGTGGGGTGAGGTGTATGAGCCTCTGGTCGATGATCAATGGCCACACAACCCCCATTTTGCCGAAAATAGCCATGAACGACCATTTTCAATAATACCGAAGGCTAACACGTATGAGTTTTTAACCAAGAAATGGTTTCCACCAGAAATCCAAGAATGTAATCTATGGCAAGGAAACATATGTGGGGTGAGGTGTACGAGCCTCTGGTCGATGATAAATGGCCACACAACCCCCATTTTTGATGAAAATAGCCATGAACGACCATTTTCAATAATATCGAAAGCTAACACCTATGGATTTTTGACCAACAAATGGTCTCCACTAGAAATCCAAGAATGTGATCTATGGCAAGGAAACATATGTGGGGTGAGGTGTATGAGCCTCTGGTCGACGATCAATGGCCACACAACCCTAATTTTTGTCGAAAATAGCCATGAACGACCATTTTCAATGACACTGAAGGCTAACACCTACGGATTTTTGACCAAGAAATGGTCTCCACCATAAATGCAAGAATGTGATCTATGGCAAGGAAACATATGTGTAGTGAGGTGTATGAGCCTTTGGTCGAAGATCAATGGTCTCCACCAGAAATCCAAGAATGTGATCTATGGCAAGGAAACATATGTGGGGTGAGGTGTATGAGCCTCTGGTCGATGATCAATGGCCACACAACCCCCATTTTGCCGAAAATAGCCATGAATGACCATTTTCAATAATACCGAAGGCTAACACGTACGAGTTTTTAACCAAGAAATGGTTTCCACCAGAAATCCAAGAATGTAATCTATGGCAAGGAAACATATGTGGGGTGAGGTGTACGAGCCTCTGGTCGATGATCAATGGCCACACAACCCCCATTTTTTATGAAAATAGCCATGAGCGACCATTTTCAATAATACTAGAGGCTAACACCTACGGATTTTAGACCAAGAAATGGTCTCCACCAGAAATCCAAGAATGTGATCTATGGCAAGGAAACATATGTGGGGTGAGGTGTATGAGCCTCTAGTCGATGATCAATGGCCACACAACCCCCATTTTTTATGAAAATAGCCATGAGCGACCATTTTCAATAATACTAGAGGCTAAGACCTACGGATTTTTCTAGTATTATTGAAAATGGTCGCTCATGGCTATTTTCAAGGTCGCTCATGTCTATTTTCATAAAAAATGGGGGTTGTGTGGCCATTTATCATCGACTAGAGGCTCATAAACCTCACCCCACATATGTTTCCTTGCCATAGATCACATTCTTGGATTTCTGGTGGAGACCATTTCTTGGTCAAAAATCCGTACGTGTTAGCCTTTGGTATTTTTGAAAATGGTCGTTCATGGCTTGGTCGATGATCAATGGCCACACAACCCCCATCTTTTATGAAAATAGCCATGAGCGACCATTTTCAATAATACTAGAGGCTAAGACCTACGGATTTTTGACCAAGAAATGGTCTCCACCAGAAATCCAAGAATGTGATCTATGGCAAGGAAACATATGTGGGGTGAGGTGTATGAGCGTCTGGTCGATGATCAATGGCCACACAACCCCCATTTTTTATGAAAATAGCCATGAGCGACCATTTTCAATAATACTAGAGGCTAACACCTACGGATTTTAGACCAAGAAATGGTCTCCACCAGAAATCCAAGAATGTGATCTATGGCAAGGAAACATATGTGGGGTGAGGTGTATGAGCCTCTAGTCGATGATCAATGGCCACACAACCCCCATTTTTTATGAAAATAGCCATGAGCGACCATTTTCAATAATACTAGAGGCTAAGACCTACGGATTTTTCTAGTATTATTGAAAATGGTCGCTCATGGCTATTTTCAAGGTCACTCATGTCTATTTTCATAAAAAATGGGGGTTGTGTGGCCATTTATCATCGACTAGAGGCTCATAAACCTCACCCCACATATGTTTCCTTGCCATAGATCACATTCTTGGATTTCTGGTGGAGACCATTTCTTGGTCAAAAATCCGTACGTGTTAGCCTTTGGTATTTTTGAAAATGGTCGTTCATGGCTTGGTCGATGATCAATGGCCACACAACCCCCATCTTTTATGAAAATAGCCATGAGCGACCATTTTCAATAATACTAGAGGCTAAGACCTACGGATTTTTGACCAAGAAATGGTCTCCACCAGAAATCCAAGAATGTGATCTATGGCAAGGAAACATATGTGGGGTGAGGTGTATGAGCGTCTAGTCGATGATCAATGGCCACACAACCCCCATTTTTTATGAAAATAGCCATGAACGACCATTTTCAATAATACCGAAGGCTAACACCCACGATTTTTTGACCAAGAAATGGTCTCCACCAGAAAAACAAGAATGTGACCTATGGCAAGGAAACATATGTGGGGTGAGGTCTATGAGCCTCTGGTCGATGATCAATGGCCACACAACCCCCATTTTTGTCGAAAATAGCCATGAACGACCATCTTTAATAATACCGAAGGCTAACACCTACGGATTTTTGACCAAGAAATTGTCTCCACCAGAAATCCAAGAATGTGATCTATGGCAAGGAAACATATGTGGGGTGAGGTGTATGAGCCTCTGGTCGATGATCAATGGACACACAACCCCCATTTTTGTCGAAAATAGCCATGAACGACCATTTTCAATAATATCGAAGGCTAACACCTACGGATTTTTGACCAAGAAATGGTCTCCACCAGAAATCCAAGAATGTGATCTACGACAAGGAAACATATGTGGGGTGAGGTGTATGAGCCTCTGGTCGACGATCAATGGCCACACAACCCCCATTTTGCCGAAAATAGCCATGAATGACCATTTTCAATGACACTGACGGCTAACACCTACGGATTTTTGACCAAGAAATGGTCTCCACCATAAATCCAAGATTGTGATCTATGGCAAGAAAACATATGTGTAGTGAGGTGTATGAGCCTCTGGTTGAAGATAAATGGCCACACAACCCCCATTTTTGTCGAAAATAGCCATGAATAACCATTTTCAATAATACCGAAGGCTAACACATTCGGATTTTTGCCCAAGAAATGGTCTCCACCAGAAATCCAAGAATGTGTTCTGCGGCAAGAAAACATATGTGGGTGAGGTGTATGAGCCTCTGGTCGATGATCAATGGCCACAGAACCTCTATTTTGTAGAAAATAGCCATGAACGAAAATTTTCAATAATACCGTAGGCTAACACATACGGATTTTTGACCAAGAAATGGTCTCCACCAGAAATCCAAGAATGTGATCTACGACAAGGAAACATATGTGGGTGAGGTGTATGAGCCTCTTGTCGATGATCAATGGCCACACAACCCCCATTTTGTCGAAAATAGCCATGAACGACCACGACCATTTTCAATAATACTGAAGGCTAACACGTACGAATTTTTGACCAAGAAATGCTCTCCACTAGAAATCCAAGAATGTGATCTATGGCAAGGAAACATATGTGGGGTGAGGTGTACGAGCCTCTGGTTGATGATAAATGGCCACACAAACCCCATTTTTGATGCAAATAGCCATGTACGACCATTTTCAATAATACCGAAGGCTAACACCTACGGATTTTTGACCAACAAATGGTCTCCACCAGAAATCCAAGAATGTGGTCTATGGCAAGGAAACATATGTGGGGTGAGGTGTATGAGCCTTTGGTCGATGATCAATGGCCACACAACCCCCATTTTTGTCGAAAATAGCTATGAACGACCATTTTCAATAA
>NW_023367320.1:0-35909 GCF_902167145.1 Zea mays
AAATCCAAGAATGTGATCTATGGCAAGGAAATATGTGGGGTGAGGTTTATGAGCCTCTAGTCGATGATAAATGGCACACAACCCCCATTTTTTATGAAAATAGCCATGAGCGACCTTGAAAATAGCCATGAGCGACCATTTTCAATAATACTAGAGGCTAACACCTACGGATTTTAGACCAAGAAATGGTCTCCACCAGAAATCCAAGAATGTGATCTATGGCAAGGAAACATATGTGGGTGTCGAAAATAGCCATGAACGACCATTTTCAATAATACCGAAGGCTAACACCTACGGATTTTTGACCAAGAAATGGTCTCCACCAGAAATCCAAGAATGTAATCTATGGCAAGGAAACATATGTGGGTGAGGTTTATGAGCCTCTAGTCGATGATAAATGGCCACACAACCCCCATTTTTTATGAAAATAGCCATGAGCGACCATTTTCAATAATACTAGAGGCTAAGACCTACGGATTTTTGACCAAGAAATGGTTGAAAGGGAATTAGGCTTACACCTAGTTCCTATATAATTTTGGTGGTTGAATTGCCCAACACAAACAATTGGACTGACTAGTTTTGCTCTAGATTATATGTTCTACAGGTGCCAAAGGTTCATCTATAACCATACTAAATCGACTGTCCGAAATACCGTAGATTATTCCGACAGGAGAAGCTTTTTGGAAAAACAGGCCAAGCGCGGACTGTCCGGGCCCTTGCGGCGGACCGTCCGCGACACAAGGATGTCACTCGGCCAGAACCAATGCAAAAATCGAAGTCTACACTATGGACTGTCCGGAGGAAAAGCAAAGACCGTCCGAGCCCTTGCGCGGACCGTCCGGCCTCTGGCGCGGACCGTCCGTAGGTGAGAAACCGAAAAACCCGAAGGTGACGGGTTCGGAGAAATGAATTATAGCGGGTTCGCGGACCGTCCGGGCCAGGATCGCGGACCGTCCGCGACTGGGTCTGTCTGACATCTGACAACGCATTAAATGCAATATAGCCGTTGATATAGCCGTTACTGCTGACCGTTGCATTTTCAGCCGTTGATCTACTGGGGCGGACCGTCCGGACCTGGCACGCGGACCGTCCGCGCTCAGCAGAATGGAGCAACGGCTAGGAAGTGGTTGGTGGCTATAAATACAACCCCAACCACCTCCATTCACTTCATCCAAGCATTCCAACCTTCAACATTCAATACAAGAGCTAGCATTCCATTCCAAGACACATTCAAAGCCTCCATCTCTCCAAGTTTCACAATTGAGAAAAGAGATCATTAGTGATTAGTGACTTGAGAGAGAAAGTGATCCGTGTGTTATTCGTCGCTCTTGTCGCTTGGCCTTTTTGCAATCGTGCTTTCTTGATTCTTTCATTACGATCAAGCACTCACTTGTAATCGAGGCAAGAGGCACCAATTGTGTGGTGGCCCTTGTGGGAACTTTGTGTTCCAAGTGATTGAGAAGAGAAAGCTCACTCGATCCGTGGGATCGTTTGAGAGAGGGAAGGGTTGAAAGAGACCCGGCCTTTGTGGCCTCCTCAACGGGGAGTAGGTTTGCAAGAACCGAACCTCGGTAAAACAAATCCGCGTGTCACACTCTTCATTTGCTTGCGATTTGTTTTCCACCCTCTCTCGCGGACTCGTTTCTTTATTACTAACGCTAACCCGGCTTGTAGTTGTGTTTATATTTGTAAATTTCAGTTTCGCCCTATTCACCCCCCTCTAGGCGACTTTCAATTGGTATCAAAGCTCGGTGCTTCATTAGAGCCTAACCGCTCGAAGTGATGTCGGGAGATCACGCCAAGAAGGAGATGGAGACCGGCGAAAAGCCCACTACAAGCCACGGGAGCACTTCATCGGAAGAGTCCCGCACCAAAAGGAGGGAGAAGAAGAAGAGCTCCTCCAACAAAGGGAAGGAGAAGAAATCTTCTTCTCACCACAAAGAGAAGAAGGAAAAATCTTCTTCCCACAAGCCGCATCGAAGCGGGGACAAGCAAAAGAGGATGAGGAAAGTGGTCTACTACGAGACCGACACTTCATCAACATCAACCTCCGACTCCGATGCGCCCTCCGTAACTTCTAAACGCCAAGAGCGTAAGAAGTTTAGTAAGATCCCCCTACACTATTCTCGCATTTCTAAACATGCACCTCTACTTTCCGTCCCATTAGGCAAACCACCAACTTTTGATGGTGAAGATTATGCTAGGTGGAGTGATTTAATGAGATTTCATCTAACCTCACTCCACAAAAGTATATGGGATGTTGTTGAGTTTGGTGCACAGGTACCGTCAGTAGGGGATAAAGACTATGACGAGGATGAGGTGGCCCAAATCGAGCACTTCAACTCTCAAGCGACAACAATACTCCTCGCCTCTTTGAGTAGAGAGGAGTATAACAAAGTTCAAGGGTTGAAGAGCGCCAAGGAGGTTTGGGATGTGCTCAAAACCGCGCACGAGGGAGACGAGCTCACCAAGATCACCAAGCGGGAAACGATCGAGGGGGAGCTCGGTCGGTTCCGGCTTCGCAAAGGGGAGGAGCCACAACATATGTACAACCGGCTCAAGACCTTGGTGAACCAAGTGCGCAACCTCGGGAGCGTAAAGTGGGATGACCACGAGGTGGTTAAGGTTATTCTAAGATCTCTTATTTTCCTTAACCCTACTCAAGTTCAATTAATTCATGGTAATCGTAGATATACTAAAATGACCCCCGAGGAAGTTATCGGGCATTTTGT
This sequence comes from Zea mays, assembly GCF_902167145.1. NCBI lineage: Eukaryota > Viridiplantae > Streptophyta > Magnoliopsida > Poales > Poaceae > Zea > Zea mays. The sequence continues at coordinate 2,733 of NW_023367320.1, forward strand.
AAGTTTTGAGTGCATGGTCGAAGGCTCAAGGAAGATCAACGAGCTTGATGATCCATCTACATCCGAAGCTCAACCCGTCGCATTCAAAGCGACGGAAGAAAAGAAGGAGGAGTCTACACCAAATCGACAACCAATAGACGCCTCCAAGCTTGACAATGAAGAAATGGCGCTAGTCATCAAGAGCTTCCGCCAAATCCTCAAACAGAGGAGGGGGAAAGACTACAAGTCCCGCTCCAAGAAGGTTTGCTACAAATGTGGTAAGCCCGGTCATTTTATTGCTAAATGTCCTATATCAAGTGACAGTGACCGAGGCAACGACAAGAAAGGGAGAAGAAAGGAGAAGAAGAGGTACTACAAGAAGAAGGGCGGAGATGCCCATGTTTGTCGGGAGTGGGATTCCGACGAAAGCTCAAGCGACTCCTCCCGACGAGGACGCCGCCAACATCGCCGTCACCAAGGGACTTCTCTTCCCAAACGTCGGCCACAAGTGCCTCATGGCAAAGGACGGCAAAAAGAAGGTAAAATCCAAATCATCCACTAAATATGAGTCTTCTAGTGATGATAATGCTAGTGATGAGGAGGATAACTTGCGCTCTCTTTTTGCCAACCTCAACATGCAACAAAAAGAAAAACTTAATGAATTGATTAGTGCCATTCATGAAAAGGATGATCTCTTGGACACCCAAGAGGACTTCCTTATTAAAGAAAATAAGAAGCATGTTAAGGTTAAAAATGCTTATGCTCTAGAAGTAGAAAAATGTGAAAAATTATCTAGTGAGCTAAGCACTTGCCGTGAGATGATTGACAACCTTAGGAATGAAAATGCTAGTTTAAATAAGGTTGATTCACATGTTTGCAATGTTTCAATTCCCAATCCTAGAGATAATAATGATGATTTGCTTGCTAGGATTGATGAATTAAACATTTCCCTTGCTAGCCTTAGAGATGAAAATAAAAAATTGCTTGCTAAGGCTAAAGATTTTGATGTTTGCAAAATTACAATTTCCGATCTTAGAGATAAGAATGATATACTTCATGCTAAGATTGTTGAACTTAATTCTTGCAAACCCTCTACATCTACCATTGAGCATGTCACTATTTGCACTAGATGTAGAGATATTGATGTAGATGCTATTCATGATCACATGATTTTAATTAAACAACAAAATGATCATATAGCTAAATTAGATGCTAAAATTGCCGAGCACAACCTAGAAAATGAGAAATTTAAATTTGCTCGTAGCATGCTTTATAATGGGAGACGCCCTGGCATCAAGGATGGCATTGGCTTCCAAAGGGGAGACAATGTCAAACTTAATGCCCCTCCTAAAAGATTGTCCAATTTTGTTAAGGGCAAGGCTCCCATGCCTCAGGATAACGAGGGTTACATTTTATACCCTGCCGGTTATCCCGAGGACAAAATTAGAAAAATTCATTCTAGGAAGTCTCACTCTGGTTCTAACCATGCTTTTATGTATAAGAGTGAGACATCTAGCTCTAGGCAACCAACCCGTGCTAGGTTGTCTAGAAAGAAAACTCCTAGTGCATCAAATGATCAAAACATTTCCTTTAAAACTTTTGATGCATCTTATGTTTTAACTAACAAATCCGGCAAGGTAGTTGCCAAATATGTTGGGGGCAAGCACAAGGGGTCAAAGACTTGTGTTTGGGTACCCAAAGTTCTTGTGTCTAATGCCAAAGGACCCAAAACCATTTGGGTACCTAAAGTCAAGAACTAAACTTGTTTTGTAGGTTTATGCATCCGGGGGCTCAAGTTGGATACTCGACAGCGGGTGCACGAACCACATGACAGGGGAGAAGAAAATGTTCTCCTCCTATGAGAAAAACCAAGATCCCCAACGAGCTATCACATTCGGGGATGGAAATCAAGGTTTGGTCAAAGGTTTGGGTAAAATTGCTATATCTCCGGACCATTCCATTTCCAATGTTTTTCTTGTTGATTCCTTAGATTACAACTTGCTTTCTGTTTCCCAATTATGTCAAATGGGCTACAACTGTCTATTCACTGATATAGGTGTCACTGTCTTTAGAAGAAGTGATGATTCAATAGCATTTAAGGGAGTGTTAGAGGGTCAGCTATACTTGGTAGATTTTGATAGAGCTGAACTCGACACTTGCTTAATTGCTAAGACTAACATGGGTTGGCTCTGGCACCGCCGACTAGCTCATGTTGGGATGAAGAATCTTCATAAGCTTCTAAAGGGAGAACACATTTTAGGACTAACAAATGTTCATTTTGAGAAAGACAGGATTTGTAGCGCATGCCAAGCAGGAAAGCAAGTTGGCTCTCATCATCCGCATAAGAACATAATGACGACCGACAGGCCACTGGAGCTCCTGCACATGGATCTATTCGGCCCAATAGCCTACATAAGCATCGGCGGGAGTAAGTACTGTCTAGTTATTGTGGATGATTATTCTCGCTTCACTTGGGTATTCTTTTTACAGGAAAAATCTCAAACCCAAGAAACCTTAAAGGGATTCTTGAGACGGGCTCAAAATGAGTTCGGCTTAAGGATCAAGAAAATTAGAAGCGACAACGGGACGGAGTTCAAGAACTCTCAAATCGAAGGCTTCCTTGAGGAGGAGGGAATCAAGCATGAGTTCTCTTCTCCCTACACACCTCAACAAAATGGTGTAGTGGAGAGGAAGAATAGAACTCTATTGGACATGGCAAGGACCATGCTTGATGAGTACAAGACTTCGATCGGTTTTGGGCCGAGGCGGTCAACACCGCTTGCTACGCCATCAACCGGTTATATCTTCACCGAATCCTCAAGAAGACATCGTATGAACTCCTAACCGGTAAAAAGCCCAACATTTCATATTTTAGAGTCTTTGGTAGCAAATGCTTTATTCTAGTTAAAAGAGGTAGAAAATCTAAATTTGCTCCTAAGACTGTAGAAGGCTTTTTACTTGGTTATGACTCAAACACAAGGGCATATAGGGTCTTTAACAAGTCCACCGGACTAGTTGAAGTCTCATGTGACGTTGTGTTTGATGAAACTAACGGCTCTCAAGTAGAGCATGTTGATCTTGATGAGATAGGTGATGACGAGGCTCCGTGCATCGCGTTAAGGAACATGTCCATCGGGGATGTGTGTCCTAAGGAATCCAAAGAGCCTCCAAACACACAAGATCAACCATCCTCCTCCACGCAAGCATCTCCACCAACTCAAAATGAGGATGAAGCTCAAGTTGATGAAGTAGAAGATCAAGCAAATGAGCCACCTCAAGATGATGGCAATGATCAAGGGGGAGATGCAAATGAGGAAGACAAGGAGGATGAAGAGCAAAGGCCGCCACACCCAAGAGTCCACCAAGCAATCCAACGAGATCACCCCGTCGACACCATCCTCGGCGACATTCATAAGGGGGTAACCACTAGATCTCGTGTTGCACACTTTTGCGAACATTACTCGTTTGTTTCCTCTATTGAGCCACACAGGGTAGAGGAAGCACTTCAAGATTCGGATTGGGTGGTGGCAATGCAAGAGGAACTCAACAACTTCACTAGGAATGAGGTATGGCATTTAGTTCCACGTCCTAACCAAAATGTTGTAGGAACCAAATGGGTCTTCCGCAACAAGCAAGATGAGCATGGTGTGGTGACAAGGAACAAAGCTCGACTTGTGGCCAAGGGATACTCCCAAGTCGAAGGTTTGGATTTCGGTGAAACCTATGCACCCGTAGCTAGGCTTGAGTCAATTCGAATATTATTGGCCTATGCTACTTACCATGGCTTTAAGCTTTATCAAATGGACGTGAAAAGTGCCTTCCTCAATGGACCAATCAAGGAAGAGGTCTATGTTGAGCAACCTCCCGGCTTTGAAGACAGTGAGTATCCTAACCATGTCTATAAGCTCTCTAAGGCGCTTTATGGGCTCAAGCAAGCCCCAAGAGCATGGTATGAATGCCTTAGAGATTTCCTTATTGCAAATGGCTTCAAAGTCGGAAAGGCCGATCCCACACTCTTTACTAAAACTCTTGAAAATGACTTGTTTGTATGCCAAATTTATGTTGATGATATTATATTTGGGTCTACTAATGAGTCTACATGTGAAGAGTTTAGTAGGATCATGACACAGAAGTTCGAGATGTCTATGATGGGGGAGTTGAAGTATTTTCTAGGATTCCAAGTCAAACAACTCCAAGAGGGCACCTTCATCAGCCAAACGAAGTACACTCAAGACATTCTAACCAAGTTTGGGATGAAGGATGCCAAACCCATCAAGACACCCATGGGAACTAATGGGCATCTCGACCTCGACACGGGAGGTAAGTCCGTGGATCAAAAGGTATACCGGTCGATGATAGGTTCTTTACTCTATTTATGTGCATCTCGACCGGATATTATGCTTTCCGTATGCATGTGTGCAAGATTCCAAGCCGACCCTAAGGAAGCTCACCTTACGGCCGTAAAACGAATCTTGAGATATTTGGCTTATACTCCTAAGTTTGGGCTTTGGTATCCTTGGGGATCCACATTTGATTTGATTGGTTATTCGGATGCCGATTGGGCGGGTGTAAAATCAATAGGAAGAGCACATCGGGGACTTGCCAGTTCTTGGGAAGATCCTTGGTGTCTTGGGCTTCAAAGAAGCAAAATTCGGTCGCTCTTTCCACCGCCGAAGCCGAGTATATTGCCGCAGGCCATTGTTGCGCGCAATTGCTTTGGATGAGGCAAACCCTGCGGGACTACGGTTACAAATTAACCAAAGTTCCTTTGCTATGTGATAATGAGAGTGCAATCAAAATGGCCGACAATCCCGTCGAGCATAGCCGCACTAAACACATAGCCATTCGGTATCACTTTTTGAGGGATCACCAACAAAAGGGAGATATCGAGATTTCTTACATTAATACTAAAGATCAATTAGCCGATATCTTTACCAAGCCTCTTGATGAACAATCTTTTAACAAACTTAGGCATGAGCTCAATATTCTTGATTCGCGCAATTTCTTTTGCTAGCTTGCACATATAGCTCATTTTATATACCTTTGATCATGTCTCTTTCATATGCTATGACTAATGTGTTTTCAAGTCTATTTCAAACCAAGTCATAGGTGTATTGAAAGGGAATTGGAGTCTTCGGCGAAGACAAAGGCTTCCACTACGTAACTCATCCTTCGCCGTCGCTCCAAGCAACTCTCCGTTCAAGGGGGAGAAAACTTGAGCACCAAGCAAAAGGACTTCGTCTTTGGTATAATCTTAACTCATTTATTTATGACCAAAGGGGAAGAAAGCACTTCGAGGGCTCTAATGATTCCGTTTTTGGCGATTCATGCCAAAGGGGGAGAAAGTAAGAGCCCAAAGCAAAAGGACCGCACCACCACCAATTTCAAAAACTTAACTTAAGTGTTGAATATTTTCAATTGGTATCCTATTGTGTTCAAAAGGGGGAGAAAGTAGTATTTCAAAATGATACATCAAAACCCTCTTGAACACTAAGAGGAGAATCTCATTTAGGGGGAGTTTTGTTTAGTCAAAGGAAAAGCATTTGAAACAGGGGGAGAAAATTTCAAATCTTGAAAATGCTTCTCAAAATCTTATTCATTTGCCTTTGACTATTTGCAAAAGAACTTTGAAAAGATTTACAAAAGATTTTGCAAAAACAAAACATGTGGTGCAAGCGTGGTCCAAAATGTTAAAATGAAGAAACAATCCATGCATATCTTGTAAGCATTTATATTGGCTCAATTCCAAGCAACCTTTGCACTTACATTATGCAAACTAGTTCAATTATGCACTTCTACATTTGCTTTGGTTTGTGTTGGCATCAATCACCAAAAAGGGGGAGATTGAAAGGGAATTAGGCTTACACCTAGTTCCTATATAATTTTGGTGGTTGAATTGCCCAACACAAACAATTGGACTGACTAGTTTTGCTCTAGATTATATGTTCTACAGGTGCCAAAGGTTCATCTATAACCATACTAAATCGACTGTCCGAAATACCGTAGATTATTCCGGACAGGAGAAGCTTTTTGGAAAAAAGGCCAAGCGCGGACTGTCCGGGCCCTTGCGGCGGACCGTCCGCGACACAAGGATGTCACTCGGCCAAACCAATGCAAAAATCGAAGTCTACACTATGGACTGTCCGGAGGAAAAGCAAAGACCGTCCGAGCCCTTGCGCGGACCGTCCGGCCTCTGGCGCGGACCGTCCGGTAGGTGAGAAACCGAAAAACCCGAAGGTGACGGGTTCGGAGAAATGAATTATAGCGGGTTCGCGGACCGTCCGGGCCAGGATCGCGGACCGTCCGCGACTGGGTCTGTCTGACATCTGACAACGCATTAAATGCAATATAGCCGTTACTGCTGACCGTTGCATTTTCAGCCGTTGATCTACTGGGGCGGACCGTCCGGACCTGGCACGCGGACCGTCCGCGCTCAGCAGAATGGAGCAACGGCTAGGAAGTGGTTGGTGGCTATAAATACAACCCCAACCACCTCCATTCACTTCATCCAAGCATTCCAACCTTCAACATTCAATACAAGAGCTAGCATTCCATTCCAAGACACATTCAAAGCCTCCATCTCTCCAAGTTTCACAATTGAGAAAAGAGATCATTAGTGATTAGTGACTTGAGAGAGAAAGTGATCCGTGTGTTATTCGTCGCTCTTGTCGCTTGGCCTTTTTGCAATCGTGCTTTCTTGATTCTTTCATTACGATCAAGCACTCACTTGTAATCGAGGCAAGAGGCACCAATTGTGTGGTGGCCCTTGTGGGAACTTTGTGTTCCAAGTGATTGAGAAGAGAAAGCTCACTCGATCCGTGGGATCGTTTGAGAGAGGGAAGGGTTGAAAGAGACCCGGCCTTTGTGGCCTCCTCAACGGGGAGTAGGTTTGCAAGAACCGAACCTCGGTAAAACAAATCCGCGTGTCACACTCTTCATTTGCTTGCGATTTGTTTTCCACCCTCTCTCGCGGACTCGTTTCTTTATTACTAACGCTAACCTGGCTTGTAGTTGTGTTTATGGCCCTGTTTGGCACAGTTGCTGCTTGTTGAAAAAACAACTTATCTGATAAGCCGGTGAAAAGCAGCTTCTGCTTGTTGGCTGCTTTTAGTGTATTCTGAGAAGCAGCTGAATTGATAAGCTGCTGCAGAAGCTAGCTGTTTGGCAGAACTTCTGCTTAAATTTGTGAAGAAGCTGAAAATAAGCTCTGCCAAACAGGGCCTATATTTGTAAATTTCAGTTTTGCCCTATTCACCCCCCCTCTAGGCGACTTTCAATTGGTATCAAAGCTCGGTGCTTCATTAGAGCCTAACCGCTCGAAGTGATGTCGGGAGATCACGCCAAGAAGGAGATGGAGACCGGCGAAAAGCCCACTACAAGCCACGGGAGCACTTCATCGGAAGAGTCCCGCACCAAAAGGGGAAGAAGAAGAGCTCCTCCAACAAAGGGAAGGAGAAGAAATCTTCTTCTCACCACAAAGAGAAGAAGGAAAAATCTTCTTCCCACAAGCCGCATCGAAGCGGGGACAAGCAAAAGAGGATGAGGAAAGTGGTCTACTACGAGACCGACACTTCATCAACATCAACCTCCGACTCCGATGAGCCCTCCGTAACTTCTAAACGCCAAGAGCGTAAAGTTTAGTAAGATCCCCCTACACTATTCTCGCATTTCTAAACATGCACCTCTACTTTCCGTCCCATTAGGCAAACCACCAACTTTTGATGGTGAAGATTATGCTAGGTGGAGTGATTTAATGAGATTTCATCTAACCTCACTCCACAAAAGTATATGGGATGTTGTTGAGTTTGGTGCACAGGTACCGTCAGTAGGGGATAAAGACTATGACGAGGATGAGGTGGCCCAAATCGAGCACTTCAACTCTCAAGCGACAACAATACTCCTCGCCTCTTTGAGTAGAGAGGAGTATAACAAAGTTCAAGGGTTGAAGAGCGCCAAGGAGGTTTGGGATGTGCTCAAAACCGCGCACGAGGGAGACGAGCTCACCAAGATCACCAAGCGGGAAACGATCGAGGGGGAGCTCGGTCGGTTCCGGCTTCGCAAAGGGGAGGAGCCACAACATATGTACAACCGGCTCAAGACCTTGGTGAACCAAGTGCGCAACCTCGGGAGCGTAAAGTGGGATGACCACGAGGTGGTTAAGGTTATTCTAAGATCTCTTATTTTCCTTAACCCTACTCAAGTTCAATTAATTCATGGTAATCGTAGATATACTAAAATGACCCCCGAGGAAGTTATCGGGCATTTTGTAAGTTTTGAGTGCATGGTCGAAGGCTCAAGGAAGATCAACGAGCTTGATGATCCATCTACATCCGAAGCTCAACCCGTCGCATTCAAAGCGACGGAAGAAAAGAAGGAGGAGTCTACACCAAATCGACAACCAATAGACGCCTCCAAGCTTGACAATGAAGAAATGGCGCTAGTCATCAAGAGCTTCCGCCAAATCCTCAAACAGAGGAGGGGGAAAGACTACAAGTCCCGCTCCAAGAAGGTTTGCTACAAATGTGGTAAGCCCGGTCATTTTATTGCTAAATGTCCTATATCAAGTGACAGTGACCGAGGCAACGACAAGAAAGGGAGAAGAAAGGAGAAGAGGTACTACAAGAAGAAGGGCGGAGATGCCCATGTTTGTCGGGAGTGGGATTCCGACGAAAGCTCAAGCGACTCCTCCGACGACGAGGACGCCGCCAACATCGCCGTCACCAAGGGACTTCTCTTCCCAAACGTCGGCCACAAGTGCCTCATGGCAAAGGACGGCAAAAAGAAGGTAAAATCCAAATCATCCACTAAATATGAGTCTTCTAGTGATGATAATGCTAGTGATGAGGAGGATAACTTGCACTCTCTTTTTGCCAACCTCAACATGCAACAAAAAGAAAAACTTAATGAAATTGATTAGTGCCATTCATGAAAAGGATGATCTCTTGGACACCCAAGAGGACTTCTTATTAAAGAAAATAAGAAGCATGTTAAGGTAAAAATGCTTATGCTCTAGAAGTAGAAAAATGTGAAAAATTATCTAGTGAGCTAAGCACTGCTGTGAGATGATTGACAACCTTAGGAATGAAAATGCTAGTTTAAATAAGGTTGATTCACATGTTTGCAATGTTTCAATTCCCAATCCTAGAGATAATAATGATGATTTGCTTGCTAGGATTGATGAATTAAACATTTCCCTTGCTAGCCTTAGAGATGAAAATAAAAAATTGCTTGCTAAGGCTAAAGATTTTGATGTTTGCAAAATTACAATTTCCGATCTTAGAGATAAGAATGATATACTTCATGCTAAGATTGTTGAACTTAATTCTTGCAAACCCTCTACATCTACCATTGAGCATGTCACTATTTGCACTAGATGTAGAGATATTGATGTAATGCTATCATGATCACATGATTTTAATTAAACAACAAAATGATCATATAGCTAAATTAGATGCTAAAATTGCCGAGCACAACCTAGAAAATGAGAATTTAAATTTGCTCGTAGCATGCTTTATAATGGGAGACGCCCTGGCATCAAGGATGGCATTGGCTTCCAAAGGGGAGACAATGTCAAACTTAATGCCCCTCCTAAAATTGTCCAATTTTGTTAAGGGCAAGGCTCCCATGCCTCAGTATAACGAGGGTTACATTTTATACCCTGCCGGTTATCCCGAGGACAAAATTAGAAAAATTCATTCTAGGAAGTCTCACTCTGGTTCTAACCATGCTTTTATGTATAAGAGTGAGACATCTAGCTCTAGGCAACCAACCCGTGCTAGGTTGTCTAGAAAGAAAACTCCTAGTGCATCAAATGATCAAAACATTTCCTTTAAAACTTTTGATGCATCTTATGTTTTTAACTAACAAATCCGGCAAGGTAGTTGCCAAATATGTTGGGGGCAAGCACAAGGGGTCAAAGACTTGTGTTTGGGTACCCAAGTTCTTGTGTCTATGCAAAGGACCCAAACCATTTGGGTACCTAAAGTCAAGAACTAAAACTTGTTTTGTCGGTTATGCATTCGGGGGCTCAAGTGGATACTCGACAGCGGGTGCACGACCACATGACAGGGGAGAAGAAAATGTTCTCCTCCTATGAGAAAAACACCAAGATCCCCAACGAGCTATCACATTCGGGGATGGAAATCAAGGTTTGGTCAAAGGTTTGGGTAAAATTGCTATATCTCCGGACCATTCCATTTCCAATGTTTTTCTTGTTGATTCCTTAGATTACAACTTGCTTTCTGTTTCCCAATTATGTCAAATGGGCTACAACTGTTTATTCACTGATATAGGTGTTCACTGTTCTTTTAGAAGAAGTGATGATTCAATAGCATTTAAGGGAGTGTTAGAGGTCAGCTATACTTGAGGTAGATTTTGATAGAGCTGAACTCGACACTGGCTTAATTGCTAAGACTAACATGGGTTGGCTCTGGCCACCAGCCGACTAGCTCATGTTGGGATGAAGAATCTTCATAAGCTTCTAAAGGGAGAAACACATTTTAGGACTAACAAATGTTCATTTTGAGAAAGACAGGATTTGTAGCGCATGCCAAGCAGGAAAGCAAGTTGGCTCTCATCATCCGCATAAGAACATAATGACGACCGACAGGCCACTGGAGCTCCTGCACATGGATCTATTCGGCCCAATAGCCTACATAAGCATCGACGGGAGTAAGTACTGTCTAGTTATTGTGGATGATTATTCTCGCTTCACTTGGGTATTCTTTTTACAGGAAAAATCTCAAAACCCAAGAAACCTTAAGGATTCTTGAGACGGGCTCAAAAATGAGTTCGGCTTAAGGATCAGAAAATTAGAAGCGACAACGGGACGGAGTTCAAGAACTCTCAAATCGAAGGCTTCCTTGAGGAGGAGGGAATCAAGCATGAGTTCTCTTCTCCCTACACACCTCAACAAAATGGTGTAGTGGAGAGGAAGAATAGAACTCTATTGGACATGGCAAGGACCATGCTTGATGAGTACAAGACTTCGGATCGGTTTGGGCCGAGGCGGTCAACACCGCTTGCTACGCCATCAACCGGTTATATCTTCACCGAATCCTCAAGAAGACATCGTATGAACTCCCTAACCGGTAAAAAGCCCAACATTTTCATATTTTAGAGTCTTTGGTAGCAAATGCTTTATTCTAGTTAAAAGAGGTAGAAAATCTTAAATTTGCTCCTAAGACTGTAGAAGGCTTTTTACTTGGTTTATGAGCTCAAACACAAGGGCATATAGGGGTCTTTAACAAGTCCACCGGACTAGTTGAAGTCTCATGTGACGTTGTGTTTGGATGAAACTAACGGCTCTCAAGTAGAGCATGTTGATCTTGAGAGATAGGTGATGACGAGGCTCCGTGCATCGCGGTTAAGGAACATGTCCATCGGGGATGTGTGTCCTAAGGAATCCAAAGAGCCTCCAAACACACAAGATCAACCATCCTCCTCCACGCAAGCATCTCCACCAACTCAAATGAGGATGAAGCTCAAGTTGATGAAGTAGAAGATCAAGCAAATGAGCCACCTCAAGATGATGGCAATGATCAAGGGGAGATGCAAATGAGGAGACAAGGAGGATGAAGAGCAAAAGCCGCCACACCCAAGAAGTCCACCAAGCAATCCAACGAGATCACCCCGTCGACACCATCCTCGGCGACATTCATAAGGGGGTAACCACTAGATCTCGTGTTGCACACTTTTGCGAACATTACCTGGTTTGTTTCCTCTATTGAGCCACACAGGGTAGAGGAAAGCACTTCAAGATTCGGATTGGGTGGTGGCAATGCAAGAGGAACTCAACAACTTCACTAGGAATGAGGTATGGCATTTAGTTCCACGTCCTAACCAAAATGTTGTAGGAACCAAATGGGTCTTCCGCAACAAGCAAGATGAGCATGGTGTGGTGACAAGGAACAAAGCTCGACTTGTGGCCAAGGGGATACTCCCAAGTCGAAGGTTTGGATTTCGGTGAAACCTATGCACCCGTAGCTAGGCTTGAGTCAATTCGAATATTATTGGCCTATGCTACTTACCATGGCTTTAAGCTTTATCAAATGGACGTGAAAAGTGCCTTCCTCAATGGACCAATTCAAGGAAGAGGTCTATGTTGAGCAACCTCCCCGGCTTTGAAGACAGTGAGTATCCTAACCATGTCTATAAGCTCTCTAGGCGCTTTATGGGCTCAAGCAAGCCCCAAGAGCATGGTATGAATGCCTTAGAGATTTCCTTATTGCAAATGGCTTCAAAGTCGGAAAGGCCGATCCCACACTCTTTACTAAAACTCTTGAAAATGACTTGTTTGTATGCCAAATTTATGTTGATGATATTATATTTGGGTCTACTAATGAGTCTACATGTGAAGAGTTTAGTAGGATCATGACACAGAAGTTCGAGATGTCTATGATGGGGGAGTTGAAGTATTTCTAGGATTCCAAGTCAAACAACTCCAAGAGGGCACCTTCATCAGCCAAACAAAGTACACTCAAGACATTCTAACCAAGTTGGGATGAAGGATGCCAAACCCATCAAGACACCCATGGGAACTAATGGGCATCTCGACCTCGACACGGGAGGTAAGTCCGTGGATCAAAAGGTATACCGGTCGATGATAGGTTCTTTACTCTATTTATGTGCATCTCGACCGGATATTATGCTTTCCGTATGCATGTGTGCAAGATTCCAAGCCGACCCTAAGGAAGCTCACCTTACGGCCGTAAAACGAATCTTGAGATATTTGGCTTATACTCCTAAGTTTGGGCTTTGGTATCCTTGGGGATCCACATTTGATTTGATTGGTTATTCGGATGCCGATTGGGCGGGGTGTAAAATCAATAGGAAGAGCACATCGGGGACTTGCTAGTTCTTGGGAAGATCCTTGGTGTCTTGGGCTTCAAAGAAGCAAAATTCGGTCGCTCTTTCCACCGCCGAAGCCGAGTATATTGCCGCAGGCCATTGTTGCGCGCAATTGCTTTGGATGAGGCAAAACCCTGCGGGACTACGGTTACAAATTAACCAAAGTTCCTTTGCTATGTGATAATGAGAGTGCAATCAAAATGGCCGACAATCCCGTCGAGCATAGCCGCACTAAACACATAGCCATTCGGTATCACTTTTTGAGGGATCACCAACAAAAGGGAGATATCGAGATTTCTTACATTAATACTAAAGATCAATTAGCCGATATCTTTACCAAGCCTCTTGATGAACAATCTTTTAACAAACTTAGGCATGAGCTCAATATTCTTGATTCGCGCAATTTCTTTTGCTAGCTTGCACATATAGCTCATTTTATATACCTTTGATCATGTCTCTTTCATATGCTATGACTAATGTGTTTTCAAGTCTATTTCAAACCAAGTCATAGGTGTATTGAAAGGGAATTGGAGTCTTCGGCGAAGACAAAGGCTTCCACTACGTAACTCATCCTTCGCCGTCGCTCCAAGCAACTCTCCGTTCAAGGGGGAGAAAACTTGAGCACCAAGCAAAAGGACTTCGTCTTTGGTATAATCTTAACTCATTTATTTATGACCAAAGGGGAAGAAAGCACTTCGAGGGCTCTAATGATTCTGTTTTTGGCGATTCATGCCAAAGGGGGAGAAAGTAAGAGCCCAAAGCAAAAGGACCGCACCACCACCAATTTCGAAAAACTTAACTTAAGTGTTGAATATTTTCAATTGGTATCCTATTGTGTTCAAAAGGGGGAGAAAGTAGTATTTCAAAATGATACATCAAAACCCTCTTGAACACTAAGAGGAGAATCTCATTTAGGGGGAGTTTTGTTTAGTCAAAGGAAAAGCATTTGAAACAGGGGGAGAAAATTTCAAATCTTGAAAATGCTTCTCAAAATCTTATTCATTTGCCTTTGACTATTTGCAAAAGAACTTTGAAAGATTTACAAAAGATTTTGCAAAAACAAAACATGTGGTGCAAGCGTGGTCCAAAATGTTAAAAATGAAGAAACAATCCATGCATATCTTGTAAGCATTTATATTGGCTCAATTCCAAGCAACCTTTGCACTTACATTATGCAAACTAGTTCAATTATGCACTTCTACATTTGCTTTGGTTTGTGTTGGCATCAATCACCAAAAAGGGGGAGATTGAAAGGGAATTAGGCTTACACCTAGTTCCTATATAATTTTGGTGGTTGAATTGCCCAACACAAACAATTGGACTGACTAGTTTTGCTCTAGATTATATGTTCTACAGGTGCCAAAGGTTCATCTATAACCATACTAAATCGACTGTCCGAAATACCATAGATTATTCCGGACAGGAGAAGCTTTTTGGAAAAACAGGCCAAGCGCGGACTGTCCGGGCCCTTGCGGCGGACCGTCCGCGACATAAGGATGTCACTCGGCCAGAACCAATGCAAAAATCGAAGTCTACACTATGGACTGTCCGGAGGAAAAGCAAAGACCGTCCGAGCCCTTGCGCGGGACCGTCCGGCCTCTGGCGCGGACCGTCCGGTAGGTGAGAAAACCGAAAAAACCCGAAGGTGACGGGTTCGGAGAAATGAATTATAGCGGGTTCGCGGACCGTCCGGGCCAGGATCGCGGACCGTCCGCGACTGGGTCTGTCTGACATCTGACAACGCATTAAATGCAATATAGCCGTTGATATAGCCGTTACTGTTGACCGTTGCATTTTCAGCCGTTGATCTACTGGGGCGGACCGTCCGGACCTGGCACGCGGACCGTCCGCGCTCAGCAGAATGGAGCAACGGCTAGGAAGTGGTTGGTGGCTATAAATACAACCCCAACCACCTCCATTCACTTCATCCAAGCATTCCAACCTTCAACATTCAATACAAGAGCTAGCATTCCATTCCAAGACACATTCAAAGCCTCCATCTCTCCAAGTTTCACAATTGAGAAAAGAGATCATTAGTGATTAGTGACTTGAGAGAGAAAGTGATCCGTGTGTTATTCGTCGCTCTTGTCGCTTGGCCTTTTTGCAATCGTGCTTTCTTGATTCTTTCATTACGATCAAGCACTCACTTGTAATCGAGGCAAGAGGCACCAATTGTGTGGTGGCCCTTGTGGGAACTTTGTGTTCCAAGTGATTGAGAAGAGAAAGCTCACTCGATCCGTGGGATCGTTTGAGAGAGGGAAGGGTTGAAAGAGACCCGGCCTTTGTGGCCTCCTCAACGGGGAGTAGGTTTGCAAGAACCGAACCTCGGTAAAACAAATCCGCGTGTCACACTCTTCATTTGCTTGCGATTTGTTTTCCACCCTCTCTCGCGGACTCGTTTCTTTATTACTAACGCTAACCCGGCTTGTAGTTGTGTTTATATTTGTAAATTTCAGTTTCGCCCTATTCACCCCCCCTCTAGGCGACTTTCAATGGTCTCCACCAGAAATCCAAGAATGTGATCTATGGCAAGGAAACATATGTGGGTGAGGTGTATGAGCCTCTGGTCGATGATCAATGGCCACACAACCCCCATTTTTGTCGAAAATAGCCATGAACGACCATTTTCAATAATATCGAAGGCTAACACCTACAGATTTTTGACCAAGAAATGGTCTCCACCAGAAATCCAAGAATGTGATCTACGACAAGGAAACATATGTGGGGTGAGGTGTATGAGCCTCTGGTCGACGATCAATGGCCACACAACCCCCATTTTGCCGAAAATAGCCATGAATGACCATTTTCAATAATACCGAAGGCTAACACGTACGAGTTTTTAACCAAGAAATGGTTTCCACCAGAAATCCAAGAATGTAATCTATGGCAAGGAAACATATGTGGGGTGAGGTGTATGAGCGTCTGGTCGATGATCAATGGCCACACAACCCCCATTTTTTATGAAACTAGCCATGAGCGACCTTGAAAATAGCCATGAACGACATTTTCAATAATACCAAATGCTAACACCTACGGATTTTTGACCAAAAATGGTCTCCACCAGAAATCCAAGAATGTGATCTATGGCAAGGAAACATATGTGGGGTGAGGTGTACGAGCCTCTGGTCGATGATCAATGGCCACACAACCCCCATTTTTTGTCGAAAATAGCCATGAACGACCATTTTCAATAATACCGAAGGCTAACACCTACGGATTTTTGACCAAGAAATGGTCTCCACCAGAAATCCAAGAATGTGATCTATGGCAAGGAAACATATGTGGGGTGAGGTGTACGAGCCTCTGGTCGATGATCAATGGCCACACAACCCCCATTTTGCCGAAAATAGCCATGAATGACCATTTTCAATAATACCGAAGGCTAACACGTACGAGTTTTTTAACCAAGAAATGGTCTCCACCAGAAATCCAAGAATGTGATCTATGGCAAGGAAACATATGTGGGGTGAGGTGTATGAGCGTCTGGTCGATGATCAATGGCCACACAACCCCCATTTTTGTCGAAAATAGCCATGAACGACCATTTTCAATAATACCGAAGGCTAACATTTACGGATTTTTGACCAAGAAATGGTCTCCACCAGAAATCCAAGAATGTGATCTATGGCAAGGAAACATATGTGGGGTGAGGTGTACGAGCCTCTGGTCGATGATCAATGGCCACAGAACCCCCATTTTGCCGAAAATAGCCATGAATGACCATTTTCAATAATACCGAAGGCTAACACGTACGAGTTTTTAACCAAGAAATGGTCTCCACCAGAAATCCAAGAATGTGATCTATGGCAAGGAAACATATGTGGGGTGAGGTGTATGAGCGTCTGGTCGATGATCAATGGCCACACAACCCCCATTTTGGTCGGAAATAGCCATGAACGACCATTTTCAATAATACCGAAGGCTAACACCTATGGATTTTTGACCAAGAAATGGTCTCCACCAGAAATCCAAGAATGTGATCTATAGCAAGGAAACATATGTGGAGTGAGGTGTACGATCCTCTGGTCGATGATCAATGGCCACACAACCCCCATTTTTGTCGAAAATAGCCATGAAATGACCATTTTCAAAAATACCGAAGGCTAACACGTTCGGATTTTTTGACAAAGAAATGGTCTCCACCAGAAATCCAAGAATGTGATCTATGGCAAGGAAACATATGTGGGGTGAGGTGTATGAGCGTCTGGTCGATGATCAATGGCCACACAACCCCCATTTTTGTCGAAAATAGCCATGAACGACCATTTTCAATAATATCGAAGGCTAACACCTACGGATTTTTGACCAAGAAATGGTCTCCACCAGAAATCCAAGAATGTGATCTATGGCAAGGAAACATATGTGGGGTGAGGTTTATGAGCCTCTAGTCGATGATAAATAGCCACACAACCCCCATTTTTTATGAAATAGCCATGAGCGACCTTGAAAATAGCCATGAGCGACCATTTTCAATAATACTAGAGGCTAACACCTACGGATTTAGACCAAGAAATGGTCTCCACCAGAAATCCAAGAATGTGATCTATGGCAAGGAAACATATGTGGGGTGAGGTGTATGAGCGTCTGGTCAATGATCAATGGGCCACACAACCCCCATTTTTGTCGAAAATAGCCATGAACGACCATTTTCAATAATACCGAAGGCTAACACCTACGGATTTTTGAACCAAGAAATGGTCTCCACCAGAAGTCCAAGAATGTGATCTATGGCAAGGAAACATATGTGGGGTGAGGTGTATGAGCCTCTGGTCGATGATCAATGGCCACACAACCCCCATTTTTGTCGAAAATAGCCATGAACGACCATTTTCAATAATATCGAAGGCTAACACCTACGGATTTTTGACCAAGAAATGGTCTCCACCAGAAATCCAAGAATGTGATCTACGACAAGGAAACATATGTGGGGTGAGGTGTATGAGCCTCTGGTCGACGATCAATGGCCACACAACCCCCATTTTGCCGAAAATAGCCACACAACCCCCCATTTTTGTCGAAAATAGCCATGAACGACCATTTTCAATAATACCGAAGGCTAACACCTACGGATTTTTGACCAAGAAATGGTCTCCACCAGAAATCCAAGAATGTGATCTATGGCAAGGAAACATATGTGGGGTGAGGTGTATGAGCCTCTGGTCGACGATCAATGTCCACACAACCCTAATTTTTGTCGAAAAATAGCCATGAATGACCATTTTCAATGACACTGAAGGCTAACACCTACGGATTTTTGACCAAGAAATGGTCTCCACCAGAAATCCAAGAATGTGATCTATGGCAAGGAAACATATGTGGGGTGAGGTGTATGAGCTCTGGTCGATGATAAATGGCCACACAACCCCATTTTTTATGAAAATAGCCATGAGCGACCTTGAAAATAGCCATGAGCGACCATTTTCAATAATACTAGAGCTAACACGTACGGATTTTTACCAAGAAATGGTCTCCACAGAAATCCAAGAATGTGATCTATGGCAAGGAAACATATGTGGGGTGAGGTGTATGAGCCTCTGGTCGATGATCAATGGCCACACAACCCCCATTTTTGTCGAAAATAGCCATGAACGACCATTTTTCAATGACACTGAAGGCTAACACCTACGGATTTTTGCCCAAGAAATGGTCTCCACCAAAAATCCAAGAATGTGATCTATGGCAAGGAAACATATGTGTAGTGAGGTGTATGAGCCTCTGGTCGATGATAAATGGCCACACAACCCCATTTTGTATGAAAATAACCATGAATGACCATTTTCAATAATACCGAAGGCTAACACCTACGGATTTTTGACCAAGAAATGGTCTCCACCAGAAATCCAAGAATGTGATCTATGGCAAGGAAACATATGTGGGGTGAGGTGTATGAGCCTCTGGTCGATGATCAATGGCCACACAACCCCCATTTTTGTCGAAAATAGCATGAATGAAGGTGTATGAGCCTCTAGTCGATGATCAATGGCCACACAACCCCCATTTTTGTCGAAAATAGCCATGAACGACCATTTTCAATAATACCGAAGGCTAACACCTACGGATTTTTGACCAAGAAATGGTCTCCACCAGAAATCCAAGAATGTGATCTATGGCAAGGAAACATATGTGGGTGAGGTGTATGAGCCTCTGGTCGACGATCAATGGCCACACAACCCCATTTTTGTCAAAAATAGCCATGAACGACCATTTTCAATAATATCGAAGGCTAACACCTACGGATTTTGACCAAGAAATGGTCTCCACCAGAAATCCAAGAATGTGATCTACGACAAGGAAACATATGTGGGGTGAGGTGTATGAGTGTCTGGTCGATGATCAATGGCCAACACAACCCCCATTTTTGTCGAAAATAGCCATGAACGACCATTTTCAATAATACCGAAGGCTAACACCTACAGATTTTTGACCAAGAAATGGTCTCCACCAGAAATCCAAGAATGTGATCTATGGCAAGGAAACATATGTGGGGTGAGGTGTATGAGCGTCTGGTCGATGATCAATGGCCACACAACCCCCATTTTTATCGAAAATAGCCATGAACGACCATTTTCAATAATACCGAAGGCTAACACCTACGGATTTTTGACCAAGAAATGGTCTCCACCAGAAATCCAAGAATGTGATCTATGGCAAGGAAACTTATGTGGGTGAGGTGTATGAGCCTCTGGTCGATGATCAATGGCCACACAACCCCCATTTTTGTCGAAAATAGCCATGAACGACCATTTTCAATAATATCGAAGGCTAACACCTACGAATTTTTGACCAAGAAATGGTCTCCACCAGAAATCCAAGAATGTGATCTATGGCAAGGAAACATATGTGGGGTGAGGTATATGAGCCTCTGGTCGATGATCAATGGCCACACAACCCCCATTTTTGTCGAAAATAGCCATGAACGACCATTTTCATAATACCGAAGGCTAACACCTACGGATCTTTGACCAAGAATGGGGGTTGTGTGGCCATTGATCCATCGACCAAAGGCTCATACACCTCACCCCACATATGTTTCCTTGCCATAGATCACATTCTTGGATTTCTGGTGGAGACCATTTCTTGGTCAAAAATCCGTAAGTGTTAGCCTTCGGTATTATTGAAAATGGTCGTTCATGGCTATTTTCGACAAAATGGGGGTTGTGTGGCCATTGATCATCGACCAGACGCTCATACACCTCACCCCACATATGTTTCCTTGCCATAGATCACATTCTTGGATTTCTGGTGGAGACCATTTCTTGGTCAAAAATCCGAACGTGTTAGCCTTCGGTATTTTTGAACATGGTCATTGATGGCTATTTTCGAAAAAATGGGGGTTGTGTGGCCATTGATCATCGACCAGAGGATCGTACACCTCACTCCACATATGTTTCCTTGCCATAGATCACATTCTTGGATTTCTGGTGGAGACCATTTCTTGGTCAAAAAATCCGTAGGTCTTAGCCTCTAGTATTATATGAAAATGGTCGTTCATGGCTATTTTCGACAAAAATGGGGGTTGTGTGGCCATTGATCATCGACCAGACGCTCATACACCTCACCCCACATATGTTTCCTTGCCATAGATCACATTCTTGGATTTCTGGTCGGAGACCATTTCTTGGTCTAAAAATCCGTAGGTGTTAGCCTCTAGTATTATTGAAAATGGTCGCTCATGGCTATTTTCATAAAAAATGGGGGTTGTGTGGCCATTGATCGTCGACCAGAGGCTCATACACCTCACCCCACATATGTTTCCTTGCCATAGATCACATTCTTGGATTTCCTTGTGGAGACCATTTCTTGGTCAAAAATCCGTAGGTGTTAGCCTTCGTATTATTGAAAATGGTCGTTCATGGCTATTTTTCGACAAAAATGGGGGTTGTGTGGCCATTGATCATCGACCAGAGGCTCATACACCTCACCCCACATATGTTTCCTTGCCATAGATCACATTCTTGGATTTCTGGTGGAGACCATTTCTTGGTCAAAATCCGTAGGTGTTAGCCTTCGGTATTATTGAAAATGGTCGTTCATGGCTATTTTCGACAAAAATGGGGGTTGTGTGGCCATTGATCATCGACCAGAGGCTCATACACCTCACCCACATATGTTTCCTTGCCATAGATCACATTCTTGGATTCTGGTGGAGACCATTTCTTGGTCAAAAATTCGTAGGTGTTAGCCTCTAGTATTATTGAAAATGGTCGCTCATGGCTATTTCAAGGTCGGCTTATGGCTATTTTCATAAAAAATGGGGGTTGTGTGGCCATTGATCGTCGACCAGAGGCTCATACACCTCACCCCACATATGTTTCCTTGCCATAGATCACATTCTTGGATTTCTGGTGGAGATCCATTTCTTGGTCAAAAATCCGTAGGTCTTAGCCTCTAATATTATTGAAAATGGTCGCTCATGGCAATTTTCGGCAAAATGGGGGTTGTGTGGCCATTGATCGTCGACCAGAGGCTCATACACCTCACCCCACATATGTTTCCTTGCCATAGATTACATTCTTGGATTTCTGGTGGAGACCATTTCTTGGTCAAAAATCCGTAGGTGTGTAGCCTTCGGTATTATTGAAAATGGTCGTTCATGGCTATTTTCGACAAAAATGGGGGTTGTGTGGCCATTGATCATCGACCAGATGCTCATACACCTCACCCCACATATGTTTCCTTGTCGTAGATCACATTCTTGGATTTCTGGTGGAGACCATTTCTTGGTTAAAAATCCGTAGGTGTTAGCTTTCGGATATTATTGAAAAATTGTCGTTCATGGCTATTTTTGACAAAATGGGGGCTGTGTGGCCATTGATCCGTCGACCAGAGGCTCATACACCTCACCCCACATATGTTTCCTTGCCATAGATCACATTCTTGGATTTCTGGTGGAGACCATTTCTTGGTCAAAAATCCGTAGGTGTTAGCCTTCGGTATTATTGTAAATGGTCATTCATGGCTATTTTCGACAAAATGGGGGTTGTGTGGCCATTGATCGTCGACCTGAGGCTCATACACCTCACCCCACATATGTTTCCTTGCCATAGATTACATTCTTGGATTTCTGGTGGAGACCATTTCTTGGTTAAAAACTCGTACGTGTTAGCCTTCGGTATTATTGAAAATGGTCGTTCATGGCTATTTTCGGCAAAATGGGGGTTGTGTGGCCATTGATCGTTGACCAGAGGCTCATACACCTCACCCCACATATGTTTTCCTTGTCCGTAGATCACATTCTTGGATTTCTGTTGGAGACCATTTCTGGTCAAAAATCCGTAGGTGTTAGCCTTCGATATTATTGAAAATGGTCGTTCATGGCTATTTTCGACAAAAATGGGGTTGTGTGGCCATTGATCGTCGACCAGAGGCTCATACACCTCACCCCACATATGTTTCCTTGCCATAGATCACATTCTTGGATTCTGGTGGAGACCATTTCTTGGTCAAAAATCCGTAGGTCTTAGCCTCTAGTATTATTGAAAATGGTCGCTCATGGCTATTTTCATAAAAAATGGGGGTTGTGTGGCCATTTATCATCGACTAGAGGCTCATAAACCTCACCCCACATATATTTCCTTGCCATAGATTACATTCTTGGATTTCTAGTGGAGACCATTTCTTGGTCAAAAATCCGTAGGTGTTAGCCTTCGGTATTATGAAAATGGTCGTTCATGGCTATTTTCGACACCCACATATGTTTCCTTGCCATAGATCACATTCTTTGATTTCTGGTGGAGACCATTTCTTGGTCTAAAATCCGTAGGTGTAGCCTCTAGTATTATTGAAAATGGTCGCTCATGGCTATTTTCAAGGTCGCTCATGGCTATTTTCATAAAAAATGGGGGTTGTGTGGCCATTATCATCGACTAGAGGCTCATAAACCTCACCCCACATAGTTTCCTTGCCATAGATCACATTCTTGGATTTCTGGTGGAGACCATTTCTTGGTCAAAAAACTCGTACGTGTTAGCCTTCGGTATTATTGAAAATGGTCGTTCATGGCTATTTTCGACAAAAATGGGGGTTGTGTGGCCATTGATCATCGACCAGAGGCTCGTACAGCTCACCCCACATATGTTTCCTTGCCATAGATCACATTCTTGGATTTCTGGTGGAGACCATTTCTTGGTCAAAAATCCTTAGGTGTTAGCCTCTAGTATTATTGAAAATGGTCGCTCATGGCTATTTTCAAGGTCGCTCATGGCTATTTTCATAAAAAATGGGGGTTGTGTGGCCATTTATCATCGACTAGAGGCTCATAAACCTCACCCACATATGTTTCCTTGCCATAGATCACATTCTTGGATTTCTGGTGGAGACCATTTCTTGTCAAAAATCCGTAGGTGTTAGCTTCGGTATTATTGAAAATGGTCGTTCATGGCTATTTTCGACAAAAATGGGGGTTGTGTGGCCATTGATCATCGACCAGAGGCTCATACACCTCACCCCACATATGTTTCCTGCCATAGATCACATTCTTGGATTTCTGGTGGAGACCATTTCTTGGTCAAAAATCCGTAGGTCTTAGCCTCTAATATTATTGAAAATGGTCGCTCATGGATATTTTCATAAAAAAAATGGGGTTGTGTGGCCATTTATCATCGACTAGAGGCTCATAAATCTCACCCACATATGTTTCCTTGCCATAGATCACATTCTTGGATTTATGGTGGAGACCATTTCTTGGTCAAAAATCCGTAGGTGTTAGCCTTCGATATTATTGAAAATGGTCGTTCATGGCTATTTTCGGCAAAATGGGGGTTGTGTGGCCATTGATCGTCGACCAGAGCTCATACACCTCTGGTGGAGACCAATTCTTGGTCAAAAATCTGTAGGTGTTAGCCTTCGGTATTATTGAAATGGTCGTTCATGGCTATTTTCGACAGAAATGGGGGTTGTGTGGCCATTGATCATCGACCAGAGGCTCGTATACCTCACCCCACATATGTTTCCTTGCCATAGATCACATTCTTGTATTTCTGGTGGAGACCATTTCTTGGGCAAAAATCCGTAGGTCTTAGCCTCTAGTATTATTGAAAATGGTCGTTCATGGCTATTTTCGACAAAAATGGGGGTTGTGTGGCCATTGATCATCGACCAGAGGCTCATACACCTCACCCCACATATGTTTCCTTGCCATAGATCACATTCTTGGATTTCTGGTGGAGACCATTTCTTGGTCAAAAATCCGTAGGTGTTAGCCTTCGGTATTATTGAAAATGGTCGTTCATGGCTATTTTCGACAAAAATGGGGGTTGTGTGGCCATTGATCATCGACCAGAGGCTCATACACCTCACCCCACATATGTTTCCTTGCCATAGATCACATTCTTGGATTTTGGTGGAGACCATTTCTTGGTTAAAAACTCGTAGGTGTTAGCCTTCGGTATTATTGAAAATGGTCATTCATGGCTATTTTCGGCAAAATGGGGGTTGTGTGGCCATTTATCATCGACCAGAGGCTCATACACCTCACCCCACATATGTTCCTTGCCATAGATCACATTCTGGATTTCTGGTGGAGACCATTTCTTGGTCAAAAATCCGTAGGTGTTAGCCTTCGATATTATTGAAAATGGTCGTTCATGGCTATTTTCGACAAAAATGGGGGTTGTGTGGCCATTGATCGTCGACCAGAGGCTCATACACCTCACCCCACATATGTTTCCTTGCCATAGATCACATTCTTGGATTTCTGGTGGAGACCATTTCTTGGTCAAAAATCCGTAGGTCTTAGCCTCTAGTATTATTGAAAATGGTCGCTCATGGCTATTTTCATAAAAAATGGGGGTTGTGTGGCCTTTGATCATCGACCAGAGGCTCATACACCTCTGGTGGAGACCATTTCTTGGTCAAAAATCTGTAGGTGTTAGCCTTCGGTATTATTGAAAATGGTCGTTCATGGCTATTTTCATAAAAAAATGGGGGTTGTGTGGCCATTTATCATCGACTAGAGGCTCGTACACCTCACCCCACATATGTTTCCTTGCCATAGATCACATTCTTGGATTTCTGGTGGAGACCATTTCTTGGTTAAAAACTCGTACGTGTTAGCCTTCGGTATTATTGAAAATGGTCGCTCATGGCTATTTTCATAAAAAATGGGGTTGTGTGGCCATTGATCATCAACCAGACGCTCATACACCTCACCCCACATATGTTTCCTTGCCATAGATCACATTCTTGGATTTCTAGTGGAGACCATTTCTTGGTCAAAAATCCGTAGGTGTTAGCCTTCGGTATTATTGTAAATGGTCATTCATGGCTATTTTCGACAAAAATGGGGGTTGTGTGGCCATTGATCATCGACCAGAGGCTCATACACCTCACCCCACATATGTTTCCTTGCCATAGATCACATTCTTGGATTTCTGGTGGAGACCATTTCTTGGTCAAAAATCCGTAGGTCTTAGCCTCTAGTATTATTGAAAATGGTCGCTCATGGCTATTTTCAAGGTCGCTCATGGCTATTTTCATAAAAAATGGGGGTTGTGTGGCCATTGATCATCGACCATAGGCTCATACACCTCACCCCACATATGTTTCCTTGCCATAGATCACATTCTTGGATTTCTGGTGGAGACCATTTCTTGGTCAAAATCCGTAGGTGTTAGCCTCTAGTATTATTGAAAATGGTCGTTCATGGCTATTTTCGGCAAAATGGGGTTGTGTGGCCATTGATCATCGACCAGACGCTCATACACCTCACCCCACATATGTTTCCTTGCCATAGATCACATTCTTGGATTTCTGGTGGAGACCATTTCTTGGTCAAAAATCCGTAGGTGTTAGCCTTCGGAATTTTGAAAATGGTCATTCATGGCTATTTTCGACAAAAATGGGGTTGTGGCCATTGATCATCGACCAGAGGATCGTACACCTCACTCCACATATGTTTCCTTGCCATAGATATTTTCGACAAAAATGGGGGTTGTGTGGCCATTGATCATCGACCAGAGGCTCATACACCTCACCCACATATGTTTCCTTGCCATAGATTACATTCTTGGATTTCTGGTGGAAACCATTTCTTGGTTAAAAACTCGTACGTGTTAGCCTTCGGTATTATTGAAAATGGTCATTCATGGCTATTTTCGACAAAATGGGGGTTGTGAGGCCATTGATCATCGACCACCCCCATTTTTGTCGAAAATAGCATGAACGACCATTTTCAATAATATCGAAGGCTAACACCTACGGATTTTTGACCAAGAAATGGTCTCCACCAGAGGCTCGTACACCTCACCCCACATATGTTTCCTTGCCATAGATCACATTCTTGGATTTCTGGTGGAAACCATTTCTTGGTTAAAAACTCGTACGTGTTAGCCTTCGGTATTATTGAAAATGGTCATTCATGGCTATTTCGGCAAAATGGGGGTTGTGTGGCCATTGATCGTCGACCAGAGGCTCGTACACTCAACCCACATATGTTTTCTTGCCATAGATCACATTCTTGGATTTCTGGTGGAGACCATTTCTTGGTCTAAAATCCGTACGTGTTAGCCTTCGGTATTAGTGTAAATGGTCATTCATGGCTATTTTCGACAAAAATGGGGGTGGTCGATGATCAATGGCCACACAACCCCCATTTTTGTCGAAAATAGCCATGAATGACCATTTTCAATAATACCGAAGGCTAACACATACGAGTTTTTAACCAAGAAATGGTTTCCACCAGAAATCCAAGAATGTAATCTATGGCAAGGAAACATATGTGGGGTGAGGTGTATGAGCCTCTGGTCGATGATCAATGGCCACACAACCCCCATTTTTGTCGAAAATAGCCATGAATGACCATTTCAATAATACCGAAGGCTAACACGTACGGATTTTTGCCCAAGAAATGGTCTCCACCAGAAATCCAAGAATGTGATCTATGGCAAGGAAACATATGTGGGGTGAGGTGTATGAGCCTCTGGTCGATGATCAATGGCCACACAACCCCCATTTTTGTCGAAAATAGCCATGAACGACCATTTTCAAAAATACCAAAGGCTAACACGTACGGAATTTTGACCAAGAAATGGTCTCCACCAGAAATCCAAGAATGTGATCTATGGCAAGGAAACATATGTGGGGTGAGGTGTATGAGCGTCTGGTCGATGATCAATGGCCACACAACCCCCATCTTTGTCGAAAATAGCCATGAACGACCATTTTCAATAATACCGAAGGCTAACACCTACGGATTTTTGACCAAGAAATGGTCTCCACCAGAAATCCAAGAATGTGATCTATGGCAAGGAAACATATGTGGGGTGAGGTGTACGAGCCTCTGGTCGATGATCAATGGCCACACAACCCCCATTTTGCCGAAAATAGCCATGAATGACCATTTTCAATAATACCGAAGGCTAACACGTACGAGTTTTTGACCAAGAAATGGTCTCCACCAGAAATCCAAGAATGTGATCTACCGACAAGGAAACATATGTGGGGTGAGGTGTATGAGCCTCTGGTCGACGATCAATGGCCACACAACCCCCATTTTGCCGAAAATAGCCATGAATGGACCATTTTCAATAATACCAAAGGCTAAGACCTACGGATTTTTGACCAAGAAATGGTCTCCACCAGAAATCCAAGAATGTGAACTATGGCAAGGAAACATATGTGGGGTGAGGTGTATGAGCCTCTTGTCGATGATCAATTGCCACACAACCCCCATTTTTGTCGAAAATAGCCATGAATGACCATTTACAATAATACCGAAGGCTAACACCTACGGATTTTGACCAAGAAATGGTCTCCACCAGAAATCCAAGAATGTGATCTATGGCAAGGAACATATGTGGGGTGAGGTGTATGAGCGTCTGGTCGATGATTCAATGGCCACACAACCCCCATTTTTGTCGAAAATAGCCATGAACGACCATTTTCAATAATATCGAAGGCTAACACCTACGGATTTTTGACCAAGAAATGGTCTCCACAACCCCATTTTTGTCGAAAATAGCCATGAACGACCATTTTCAATAATACCGAAGGCTAACAAGTACGAGTTTTTGACCAAGAAATGGTCTCCACCAGAAATCCAGAATGTGATCTATGGCAAGGAAACATATGTGGGGTGAGGTTTATGAGCTCTAGTCGATGATAAATGGCCACACAACCCCCATTTTTTATGAAAATAGCCATGAGCGACCTTGAAAATAGCCATGAGCGACCATTTTCAATAATACTAGAGGCTAACACCTACGGATTTTAGACCAAGAAATCGTCTCCACCAGAAATCAAGAATGTGATCTATGGCAAGGAAACATATGTGGGTGTCGAAAATAGCCATGAACGACATTTCAATAATACCGAAGGCTAACACCTACGGATTTTGACCAGAAATGGTCTCCACCAGAAATCCAAGAATGTAATCTATGGCAAGGAAACATATGTGGGATGAGGTTTATGAGCCTCTAGTCGATGATCAATGGCCACACAACCCCATTTTTGTCGAAAATAGCCAGAACGACCATTTTCAATAATACTAGAGGCTAAGACCTACGGATTTTTGACCAAGAAATGGTCTCCACCAGAAATCCAAGAATGTGATCTATGGCAAAGAAACATATGTGGGGTGAGGTGTATGAGCCTCTAGTCGATGATCAATGGACACAACCCCCATTTTTTGTCGAAAATAGCCATGAATGACCATTTCAAAAATACCAAAGGCTAACACGTACGGATTTTGACCAGAAATGGTCTCCACCAGAAATCAAGAATGTGATCTATGGCAAGGAAACAAATGTGGGGTGAGGTGTATGAGTGTCTGGTCGATGATCAATGGCCACACAACCCCCATTTTGCCGAAAATAGCATGAACGACCATTTTCAATAATACTAGAGGGCTAACACCTACGGATTTTTGACCAAGAAATGGTCTCCACCAGAAATCCAAGAATGTGATCTATGGCAAGGAAACATATGTGGGGTGAGGTGTATGAGCCTATGGTCGATGATCAATGGCCACACAACCCCCATTTTTTTTATGAAAATAGCCATGAGCGACCTTGAAAATAGCCATGAGCGACCACTTTAATAATACTAGAGGCTAAGACCTACGGATTTTTGACCAAGAAATGGTCTCCACCAGAAATCCAAGAATGTGATCTATGGCAAGGAAACATATGTGGGGTGAGGTGTATGAGCCTCGTCGATGATCAATGGCCACACAACCCCATTTTTGTCGAAAATAGCCATGAATGACCATTTACAATAATACGAAGGCTAACACCTACGGATTTTTGACCAGACATGGTCTCCACCAGAAATCCAAGAATGTGATCTATGGCAAGGAAACATATGTGGGGTGAGGTGTATGAGCGTCTGGTCGATGATCATGGCCACACAACCCCCATTTTTTATGAAAATAGCCATGAGCGACCATTTTCAATAATACCGAAGGCTAACACGTACGAGTTTTTAACCAAGAAAGGGTCTCCACCAGAAATCCAAGAATGTATCTATGGCAAGGAAACATATGTGGGGTGAGGTGTACGAGCCTCTAGTCGATGATAAATGGCCACACAACCCCCATTTTTGATGAAAATAGCCATGAACGACCATTTTCAATAATACCGAAGGCTAACACCTACAGATTTTTGACCAAGAATTGGTCTCCCCAGAGGTGTATGAGCCTCTGGTCGATGATCAATGGCCACACAACCCCCATTTTTTAAAATAGCCATGAGCGACCATTTTCAATAATACTAGAGGCTAAGACCTACGGATTTTGACTAGAAATGGTCTCCACCAGAAAATCCAAGAATGTGATTCTATGGCAAGGAAACATATGTGGGGTGAGGTGTATGAGCCTCTGGTCCGATTGATCAATTGGCCACACAACCCCCATTTTTGTCGAAAATAGCCATAAACGACCATTTTCAATGACACTGAAGGCTAACACCTACGGATTTTTGACCAAGAAATGGTCTCCACCAGACAATCCAAGAATGTGATCTATGGCAAGGAAACATATGTGGGGTGAGGTGTATGAGCCTCTGGTCGATGATCAATGGCCACACAACCCCCATTTTTGTGTCGAAAATAGCCATGAACGACCATTTTCAATAATACTAGAGGCTAAGACCTACGGATTTTTGACCAGAAATGGTCCTCCACCAGAAATCCAAGAATGTGATCTATGGCAAGGAAACATATGTGGAGTGAGGTGTACGATCCTCTGGTCGATGATCAATGGCCACACAACCCCCATTTTTGTCGAAAATAGCCATGAATGACCATTTTCAAAAAATACCGAAGGCTAACACGTTCGGATTTTTGACCAAGAAATGGTCTCCACCAGAAATCCAAGAATGTGATCTATGGCAAGGAAACATATGTGGGGTGAGGTGTATGAGCGTCTGGTCGATGATCAATGGCCACACAACCCCCATTTTGTCGAAAATAGCCATGAACGACCATTTCAATAATACCGAAGGCTAACACATACGGATTTTAGACCAAGAAATGGTCTCCACCAGATGGGGTGAGGTGTACGAGCGTCTGGTCGATGATCAATGGCCACACAACCCCCATTTTTGTCGAAAATAGCCATTTAATGACCATTTTCAATAATACCGAAGGCTAACACCTACGGATTTTTGACCAAGAAATGGTTTCCACCAGAATCCAAGAATGTGATCTACGACAAGGTAAACATATGTGGGGTGAGGTGTATGAGTCCTCTGGTCGACGATCAATGGCCACACAACCCCCATTTTGCCGAAAATAGCCATGAATGACCATTTTCAATAATACCGAAGGCTAAGACCTACGGATTTTTTGACCAGGAAATGGTCTCCACCAGAATCCAAGAATGTGATCTATGGCAAGGGAAACATATGTGGGGTGAGGTGTATGAGCCTCTGGTCGATGATCAATGGCCACACAACCCCCATTTTTGTCGAAAATAGCATGAATGACCATTTACAATAATACCGAAGGCTAACACCTACGGATTTTGACCAAGAAATGGTCTCCACCAGAAATCCAAGAATGTGATCTACGACCAAGGAAACATATGTGGGGTGAGGTGTATGAGCCTCTGGTCGATGATCAATGGCCCACAACCCCCATTTTTGCCGAAAATAGCATGAGCGACCATTTTTAAAATATACACCTCACCCCACATATGTTTTCCTTGCCATAGATCACATTCTTGGATTTATGGTGGAGACCATTTTCTTGGTCAAAATCCGTAGGTGTTAGCCTTTGGTATTTTGAAAATGGTCATTCTATGGCAAGGAAACATATGTGGGTGAGGTGTAGAGCGTCTGGTCTATGATCAATGGCCACACAACCCCATTTTTGCCGAAAATAGCATGAACAACCGTTTTCAATATACCGAAGGCTAAGACCTACGGATTTTTGACCAAGAAATGGTCTCCACCAGAA
This sequence comes from Zea mays, assembly GCF_902167145.1. Taxonomy (NCBI): domain Eukaryota; kingdom Viridiplantae; phylum Streptophyta; class Magnoliopsida; order Poales; family Poaceae; genus Zea; species Zea mays. Next base: position 33,954 of record NW_023367320.1, read on the forward strand.
ATCCAGAATGTGATCTATGGCAAGGAAACATATGTGGGGTGAGGTGTATTATTGAAAATGTCGCTCATGGCTATTTTCGGCAAAAATGGGGGTTGTGTGGCCATTGATCATCGACCAGAGGCTCATACACCTCACCCCACATATGTTTCCTTGTCGTAGATCACATTCTTGGATTTCTGGTGGAGACCATTTCTTGGTCAAAAATCCGTAGGTGTTAGCCTTCGGTATTATTGTAAATGGTCATTCATGGCTATTTTCAACAAAAATGGGGGTTGTGTGGCCATTGATCATCGACCAGAGGCTCATACACCTCACCCCACATAGGTTTCCTTGCCATAGATCACATTCTTGGATTTCTGGTGGAGACCATTTCTTGGTCAAAAATCCGTAGGTCTTAGCCTTCGGTATTATTGAAAATGGTCATTCATGGCTATTTTCGGCAAAATGGGGGTTGTGTGGCCATTGATCGTCGACCAGAGGCTCATACACCTCACCCCACATATGTTTCCTTGTCGTAGATCACATTCTTGGATTTCTGGTGGAAACCATTTCTTGGTCAAAAATCCGTAGGTGTTAGCCTTCGGTATTATTGAAAAATGGTCATTCATGGCTATTTTCGACAAAAATGGGGGTTGTGTGGCCATTGATCATCGACCAGAGGCTCGTACACCTCACCCCATCTGGTGGAGACCATTTCTTGGTCTAAAAATCCGTACGTGTTAGCCTTCGGTATTATTGAAAATGGTCGTTCATGGCTATTTTCGACAAAAATGGGGGTTGTGTGGCCATTGATCATCGACCAGACGCTCATACACCTCACCCCACATATGTTTCCTTGCCATAGATCACATTCTTGGATTTCTGGTGGAGACCATTTCTTGGTCAAAAATCCGAACGTGTTAGCCTTCGGTATTTTTGAAAATGGTCATTCATGGCTATTTTCGACAAAAATGGGGGTTGTGTGGCCATTGATCATCGACCAGAGGCATCGTACACCTCACTCCACATATGTTTCCTTGCCATAGATCACATTCTTGGATTTCTGGTGGAGACCATTCTTGGTCAAAAATCCGTAGGTCTTAGCCTCTAGTATTATTGAAAATGGTCGTTCATGGCTATTTTCGACAAAAATGGGGGTTGTGTGGCCATTGATCATCGACCAGACGCTCATACACCTCACCCACATATGTTTCCTTGCCATAGATCACATTCTTGGATTTCTGGTGGAGACCATTTCTTGGTCTAAAATCCGTAGGTGTTAGCCTCTAGTATTATTGAAAATGGTCGCTCATGGCTATTTTCATAAAAAAATGGGGTTGTGTGGCCATTGATCGTCGACCAGAGGCTCATACACCTCACCCCACATATGTTTCCTTGCCGTAGATCACATTCTTGGATTTCTGGTGGAGACCATTTCTTGGTCAAAAATCCGTAGGTGTTAGCCTTCGGTATTATTGAAAATGGTCGTTCATGGCTATTTTAGACAAAAATGGGGGTTGTGTGGCCATTGATCATCGACCAGACGCTCATACACCTCACCCCACATATGTTTCCTTGCCATAGATCACATTCTTGGATTTCTGGTGGAGACCATTTCTTGGTCTAAAATCCGTAGGTGTTAGCCTCTAGTATTATTGAAAATGGTCGCTCATGGCTATTTTCAAGGTCGCTCATGGCTATTTTCATAAAAAATGGGGGTTGTGTGGCCATTTATCATCGACCAGAGGCTCATACACCTCACCCCACATATGTTTCCTTGCCATAGATCACATTCTTGGATTTTTGGTGGAGACCATTTCTTGGTCAAAAACTCGTACGTGTTAGCTTCATTATTATTGAAAATGGTCGTTCATGGCTATTTTCGGCAAAATGGGGGTTGTGTGGCAATTGATCATCGACCAGAGGCTCATACGCCTCACCCCACATATGTTTCCTTGCCATAGATTACATTTCTTG
>NW_023367321.1:0-35884 GCF_902167145.1 Zea mays
AAATGGTCTCCACCATAAATCCAAGAATGTGATCTATGGCAAGGAAACATATGTGTAGTGAGGTGTGTGAGCCTCTGGTCGAAGATCAATGGCCACACAACCCCCATTTTTGTCGAAAATAGCCATGAATGACCGTTTTCAAAAATACCAAAGGCTAACACGTACGGATTTTTGACCAAGAAATGGTCTCCACCAGAAATCCAAGAATGTGATCTATGGCAAGGAAACATATGTGGGGTGAGGTGTACGAGCCTCTGGTCGATAATGATCACACAACCCCCATTTTGCCGAAAATAGCCATGAACGACCATTTTCAATAATACCGAAGGCTAACACGTACGAGTTTTTAACCAAGAAATGGTCTCCACCAGAAATGCAAGAATGTGATCTATGGCAAAGAAACATATGTGGGGCGAGGTTTATGAGCCTCTAGTCGATGATAAATGGCCACACAACCCCCATTTTTTATGAAAATAGCCATGAGCGACCTTGAAAATAGCCATGAGCGACCATTTTCAATAATACTAGAGGCTAACACCTATGGATTTTAGACCAAGAAATGGTCTCCACCAGAAATCCAAGAATGTGATCTATGACAAGGAAACATATGTGGGGTGAGGTGTATGAGCGTCTGGTCGATGATCAATGGCCACACAACCCCCATTTTTGTCGAAAATAGCCATGAACGACCATTTTCAATAATACCGAAGGCTAACACCTACGGATTTTTGACCAAGAAATGGTCTCCACCAGAAATCCAAGAATGTGATCTATGGCAAGGAAACATATGTGGGGTGAGGTGTATGAGCCTCTGGTCGATGATCAATGGCCACACAACCCCCATTTTTGTCGAAAATAGCCATGAACGACCATTTTCAATAATACCGAAGGCTAACACCTACGGATTTTTGACCAAGAAATGGTCTCCACCAGAAATCCAAGAATGTGATCTATGGCAAGGAAACATATGTGGGGTGAGGTGTATGAGCGTCTGGTCGATGATCAATGGCCACACAACCCCCATTTTTGTCGAAAATAGCCATGAATGACCATTTACAATAATACCGAAGGCTAACACCTACGGATTTTGACCAAGAAATGGTCTCCACCAGAAATCCAAGAATGTGATCTATGGAAAGGAAACATATGTGGGGTGAGGTGTACGAGCCTTTGGTCGATGATCAATGGCCACAGAACCCCCATTTTGCCAAAATTAGCCATGAACGACCATTTTCAATAATACCGAAGGCTAACACGTACGAGTTTTTGACCAAGAAATGGTCTCCACCAAAAATCCAAGAATGTGATCTATGGCAAGGAAACATATGTGGGGTGAGGTGTACGAGTCTCTAGTTGATGATCAATGGCCACACAACCCCCATTTTGCCGAAAATAGCCATGAATGACCATTTTCAATAATACCGAAGGCTAACACGTACGAGTTTTTAACCAAGAAATGGTTTCCACCAGAAATCCAAGAATGTAATCTATGGCAAGGAAACATATGTGGGGTGAGGTTTATGAGCCTCTAGTCGATGATAAATGGCCACACAACCCCCATTTTTTATGAAAATAGCCATGAGCGACCTTGAAAATAGCCATGAGCGACCATTTTCAATAATACTAGAGGATAACACCTACGGATTTTAGACCAAGAAATGGTCTCCACCAGAAATCCAAGAATGTGATCTATGGAAAGGAAACATATGTGGGGTGAGGTGTATGAGCGTCTGGTCGATGATCAATGGCCACACAACCCCCATTTTTGTCGAAAATAGCCATGAACGACCATTTTCAATAATACCGAAGGCTAACACCTACGGATTTTTGACCAAGAAATGGTCTCCACCAGAAATCCAAGAATGTGATCTATGGCAAAGAAACATATGTGGGGTGAGGTGTATGAGCCTCTGGTCGACGATCAATGGCCACACAACCCTAATTTGTGTCGAAAATAGCCATGAACGACCATTTTCAATGACACTGAAGGCTAACACCTACGGATTTTTGACCAAGAAATGGTCTCCACCATAAATCCAAGAATGTGATCTATGGCAAGGAAACATATGTGTAGTGAGGTGTATGAGCCTCTGGTCGAAGATCAATGGCCACACAACCCCCATTTTTGTCGAAAATAGCCATGAATGACCATTTTCAAAAATACCAAAGGCTAACACGTACGGATTTTTGACCAAGAAATGGTCTCCACCAGAAATCCAAGAATGTGATCTATGGCAAGGAAACATATGTGGGGTGAGGTGTATGAGCCTCTGGTCGATAATGAATGGCCACACAACCCCCATTTTGCCGAAAATAGCCATGAACGACCATTTTCAATAATACCGAAGGCTAACACGTACGAGTTTTTAACCAAGAAATGGTCTCCACCAGAAATCCAAGAATGTGATCTATGGCAAGGAAACATATGTGGGGCGAGGTTTATGAGCCTCTAGTCGATGATAAATGGCCACACAACCCCCATTTTTTATGAAAATAGCCATGAGCGACCTTGAAAATAGCCATGAGCGACCATTTTCAATAATACTAGAGGCTAACACCTATGGATTTTAGACCAAGAAATGGTCTCCACCAGAAATCCAAGAATGTGATCTATGGCAAGGAAACATATGTGGGGTGAGGTGTATGAGCGTCTGGTCGATGATCAATGGCCACACAACCCCCATTTTTGTCGAAAATAGCCATGAACGACCATTTTCAATAATACCGAAGGCTAACACCTACATATTTTTGACCAAGAAATGGTCTCCACCAGAAATCCAAGAATGTGATGTATGGCAAGGAAACATATGTGGGGTGAGGTGTATGAGCCTCTGGTCGATGATCAATGGCCACACAACCCCCATTTTTGTCGAAAATAGCCATGAACAACCATTTTCAATAATACCGAAGGCTAACACCTACGGATTTTTGACCAAGAAATGGTCTCCACCAGAAATCCAAGAATGTGATCTATGGCAAGGAAACATATGTGGGGTGAGGTGTATGAGCGTCTGGTCGATGATCAATGGCCACACAACCCCCATTTTTGTCGAAAATAGCCATGAATGACCATTTACAATAATACCGAAGGCTAACACCTACGGATTTTTGACCAAGAAATGGTCTCCACCAGAAATCCAAAAATGTGATCTATGGAAAGGAAACATATGTGGGGTGAGGTGTACGAGCCTATGGTCGATGATCAATGGCCACAGAACCCCCATTTTGCCGAAAATAGCCATGAACGACCATTTTCAATAATACCGAAGGCTAACACGTACGAGTTTTTGACCAAGAAATGGTCTCCACCAAAAATCCAAGAATGTGATCTATGGCAAGGAAACATATGTGGGGTGAGGTGTATGAGCATCTGGTCGATGATCAATGGCCACACAACCCCCATTTTGTCGAAAATAGCCATGAATGACCATTTACAATAATACCGAAGGATAACACCTACGGATTTTTGACCAAGAAATGGTCTCCACCAGAAATCCAAGAATGTGATCTATGGCAAGGAAACATATGTGGGGTGAGGTGTATGAGCCTCTGGTCGACGATCAATGGCCACACAACCCTAATTTTTGTCGAAAATAGCCATGAACGACCATTTTCAATGACACTGAAGGCTAACACCTACGGATTTTTGACCAAGAAATGGTCTCCACCATAAATCCAAGAATGTGATCTATGGCAAGGAAACATATGTGGGGTGAGGTATATGAGCCTCTGGTCGATGATCAATGGCCACACAACCCCCATTTTTGTCGAAAATAGCCATGAATGACCATTTACAATAATACCGAAGGCTAACACCTACGGATTTTTGACCAAGAAATGGTCTCCACCAAAAATCCAAGAATGTGATCTATGGCAAGGAAACATATGTGGGGTGAGGTGTATGAGCCTCTGGTCGATGATCAATGGCCACACAACCCCCATTTTTGTCGAAAATAGCCATGAACGACCATTTTCAATAATATCGAAGGCTAACACCTACGGATTTTTGACCAAGAAATGGTCTCCACCAGAAATCCAAGAATGTGATCTACGACAAGGAAACATATGTGGGGTGAGGTGTATGAGCCTCTGGTCGACGATCAATGGCCACACAACCCCCATTTTGCCGAAAATAGCCATGAATGACCATTTTCAATAATACCGAAGGCTAACACGTACGAGTTTTTAACCAAGAAATGGTTTCCACCAGAAATCCAAGAATGTAATCTATGGCAAGGAAACATATGTGGGGTGAGGTTTATGAGCCTCTAGTCGATGATAAATGGCCACACAACCCCCATTTTTTATGAAAATAGCCATGAGCGACCTTGAAAATAGCCATGAGCGACCATTTTCAATAATACTAGAGGCTAACACCTACGAATTTTAGACCAAGAAATGGTCTCCACCAGAAATCCAAGAATGTGATCTATGGCAAGGAAACATATGTGGGGTGAGGTGTATGAGCGTCTGGTCGATGATCAATGGCCACACAACCCCCATTTTTGTCGAAAATAGCCATGAACGACCATTTTCAATAATACCGAAGGCTAACACCTACGGATTTTTGACCAAGAAATGGTCTCCACCAGAAATCCAAGAATGTGATCTATGGCAAGGAAACATATGTGGGGTGAGGTGTATGAGCCTCTGGTCGACGATCAATGGCCACACAACCCTAATTTTTGTCGAAAATAGCCATGAACGACCATTTTCAATGACACTGAAGGCTAACACCTACGGATTTTTGACCAAGAAATGGTCTCCACCATAAATCCAAGAATGTGATCTATGGCAAGGAAACATATGTGTAGTGAGGTGTATGAGCCTCTGGTCGAAGATCAATGGCCACACAACCCCCATTTTTGTCGAAAATAGCCATGAATGACCATTTTCAAAAATACCAAAGGCTAACACGTACAGATTTTTGACCAAGAAATGGTCTCCACCAGAAATCCAAGAATGTGATCTATGGCAAGGAAACATATGTGGGGTGAGGTGTACGAGCCTCTGGTCGATGATCAATGGCCACACAACCCCCATTTTGCCGAAAATAGCCATGAACGACCATTTTCAATAATACTGAAGGCTAACACGTACGAGTTTTTAACCAAGAAATGGTCTCCACTAGAAATCCAAGAATGTGATCTATGGCAAGGAAACATATGTGGGGTGAGGTTTATGAGCCTCTAGTCGATGATAAATGGCCACACAACCCCCATTTTTTATGAAAATAGCCATGAGCGACCTTGAAAATAGCCATGAGCGACCATTTTCAATAATACTAGAGGCTAACACCTACGGATTTTAGACCAAGAAATGGTCTCCACCAGAAATCCAAGAATGTGATCTATGGCAAGGAAACATATGTGGGGTGAGGTGTATGAGCGTCTGGTCGATGATCAATGGCCACACAACCCCCATTTTTGTCGAAAATAGCCATGAACGACCATTTTCAATAATACCGAAGGCTAACACCTACGGATTTTTGACCAAGAAATGGTCTCCACCAGAAATCCAAGAATGAGATCTATGGCAAGGAAACATATGTGGGGTGAGGTGTATGAGCCTCTGGTCGACGATCAATGGCCACACAACCCTAATTTTTTGTCGAAAATAGCCATGAACGACCATTTTCAATGACACTGAAGGCAAACACCTACGGATTTTTGGCCAAGAAATGGTCTCCACCATAAATCCAAGAATGTGATCTATGGCAAGGAAACATATGTGTAGTGAGGTGTATGAGCCTCTGGTCGAAGATCAATGGCCACACAACCCCCATTTTTGTCGAAAATAGCCATGAATGACCATTTTCAAAAATACCAAAGGCTAACACATTCGGATTTTTGCCCAAGAAATGGTCTCCACCAGAAATCCAAGAATGTGATCTATGGCAAGGAAACATATGTGGGGTGAGGTGTACGAGCCTCTGGTCGATGATCAATGGCCACAGAACCCCCATTTTGCCGAAAATAGCCATGAATGACCATTTTCAATAATACCGAAGGCTAACATGTACGAGTTTTTAACCAAGAAATGGTCTCCACCAAAAATCCAAGAATGTGATCTATGGCAAGGAAACATATGAGGGGTGAGATTTATGAGCCTCTAGTCGATGATAAATGGCCACACAACCCCCATTTTTTATGAAAATAGCCATGAGCGACCATTTTCAATAATATTAGAGGCTAAGACCTACGGATTTTTGACCAAGAAATGGTCTCCACCAGAAATCTAAGAATGTGATCTATGGCAAGGAAACATATGTGGGGTGAGGTGTATGAGCCTCTGGTCGATGATCAATGGCCACACAACCCACATTGTTGTCGAAAATAGCCATGAATGACCATTTACAATAATACCGAAGGCTAACACCTACGGATTTTTGACCAAGAAATGGTCTCCACCAGAAATCCAAGAATGTGATCTATGGCAAGGAAACATATGTGGGGTGAGGTGTATGAGCCTCTGGTCGATGATCAATGGCCACACAACCCCCATTTTTGTCGAAAATGGCCATGAACGACCATTTTCAATAATATCGAAGGCTAACACCTACGGATTTTTGACCAAGAAATGGTCTCCACCAGAAATCCAAGAATGTGATCTACGACAAGGAAACATATGTGGGGTGAGGTGTATGAGCCTCTGGTCGACGATCAATGGCCACACAACCCCCATTTTGCCGAAAATAGCCATGAATGACCATTTTCAATAATACCGAAGGCTAACACGTACGAGTTTTTAACCAAGAAATGGTTTCCACCAGAAATCCAAGAATGTAATCTATGGCAAGGAAACATATGTGGGGTGAGGTGTACGAGCCTCTGGTCGATGATCAATGGCCACACAACCCCCATTTTGCCGAAAATAGCCATGAACGACCATTTTCAATAATACCGAAGGCTAACACGTACGAGTTTTTGACCAAGAAATGGTCTCCACCAAAAATCCAAGAATGTGATCTATGGCAAGGAAACATATGTGGGGTGAGAATTATGAGCCTCTAGTCGATGATAAATGGCCACACAACCCCCATTTTTTTATGAAAATAGCCATGAGCGACAATTTTCAATAATATTAGAGGCTAAGACCTACGGATTTTTGACCAAGAAATGGTCTCCACCAGAAATCCAAGAATGTGATCTATGGCAAGGAAACATATGTGGGGTGAGGTGTATGAGCCTATGGTCGATGATCAATGGCCACACAACCCCCATTTTTGTCGAAAATAGCCATGAATGACCATTTACAATAATACCGAAGGCTAACACCTACGGATTTTTGACCAAGAAATGGTCTCCACCAGAAATCCAAGAATGTGATCTATGGCAAAGAAACATATGTGGGGTGAGGTGTATGAGCCTCTGGTCGATGATCAATGGCCACACAACCCCCATTTTTGTCGAAAATAGCCATGAACGACCATTTTCAATAATATCGAAGGCTAACACCTACGGATTTTTGACCAAGAAATGGTCTCCACCAGAAATCCAAGAATGTGATCTACGACAAGGAAACATTTGTGGGGTGAGGTGTATGAGCCTCTGGTCGACGATCAATGGCCACACAACCCCCATTTTGCCGAAAATAGCCATGAATGACCATTTTCAATAATACCGAAGGCTAACACGTACGAGTTTTTAACCAAGAAATGGCTTCCACCAGAAATCCAAGAATGTAATCTATGGCAAGGAAACATATGTGGGGTGAGGTTTATGAGCCTCTAGTCGATGATAAATGGCCACACAACCCCCATTTTTTATGAAAATAGCCATGAGCGACCTTGAAAATAGCCATGAGCGACCATTTTCAATAATACTAGAGGCTAACACCTACGGATTTTAGACCAAGAAATGGTCTCCACCAGAAATCCAAGAATGTGATCTACGACAAGGAAACATATGTGGGGTGAGGTGTATGAGCCTCTGGTCGACGATCAATGGCCACACAACCCCCATTTTGCCGAAAATAGCCATGAATGACCATTTTCAATAATACCGAAGGCTAACACGTACGAGTTTTTAACCAAGAAATGGCTTCCACCAGAAATCCAAGAATGTAATCTATGGCAAGGAAACATATGTGGGGTGAGGTTTATGAGCCTCTAGTCGATGATAAATGGCCACACAACCCCCATTTTTTATGAAAATAGCCATGAGCGACCTTGAAAATAGCCATGAGCGACCATTTTCAATAATACTAGAGGCTAACACCTACGGATTTTAGACCAAGAAATGGTCTCCACCAGAAATCCAAGAATGTGATCTATGGCAAGGAAACATATGTGGGGTGAGGTGTATGAGCGTCTGGTCGATGATCAATGGACACACAACCCCCATTTTTATCAAAAATAGCCATGAACGACCATTTTCAATAATACCGAAGGCTAACCCCTACGGATTTTTGACCAAGAAATGGTCTCCACCAATAGTCCAAGAATGTGATTTATGGCAAAGAAACATATGTGGGGTGAGGTGTATGAGCCTCTGGTCGACGATCAATGGCCACACAACCCTAATTTTTGTCGAAAATAGCCATGAACGACCATTTTCAATGACACTGAAGGCTAACACCTACGGATTTTTGACCAAGAAATGGTCTCCACCATAAATCCAAGAATGTGATCTATGGCAAGGAAACATATGTGTAGTGAGGTGTATGAGCCTCTGGTCGAAGATCAATGGCCACACAACCCCCATTTTTGTCGAAAATAGCCATGAATGACCATTTTCAAAAATACCAAAGGCTAACACGTACGGATTTTTGACCAAGAAATGGTCTCCACCAGAAATCCAAGAATGTGATCTATGGCAAGGAAACATATGTGGGGTGAGGTGTACGAGCCTCTGGTCGATGATCAATGGCCACACAACCCCCATTTTGCCGAAAATAGCCATGAACGACCATTTTCAATAATACCGAAGGCTAACACGTACGAGTTTTTAACCAAGAAATGGTCTCCACCAGAAATCCAAGAATGTGATCTATGGCAATGAAACATATGTGGGGTGAGGTTTATGAGCCTCTAGTCGATGATAAATGGCCACACAACCCCCATTTTTTATGAAAATAGCCATGAGCGACCTTGAAAATAGCCATGAGCCACTACTAGAGATATGCTTATTTAAGACACACATTTTAAGACAGATACCAATGTATTTTATAGAAGCTCCTTTTATCATATGGTGATGAGTAAGATAAGACGGTTTATTGGAGATCCGTCTTTAATAAAGAAGTGTTTTGAGACAGTTACATCGTAAGAAATGTCTCTTATTGATTTAAGACGTATTGTTATTGAGAACCGTCTCAAATGAATATACCTTTTGAGTCATTAAGATTGCAAGAATTGTCTTATATTTTGGTTAGTTTATTAGACACTTGTGTATATGAAACCATCTTAAATAAAGATATTATTAGTCGTCTAGACTATATGGATTATTTTAAATGTTAGTGAGTATATTAGACACTTCTAAATATGAAACCATCTTCGTATCATATTTCAAAAAGACATATTGTGAAAAAATGTACTAAATAGTAAATTCAGCTTAGTTTCATGATATATATAAAATGTAAAACTTATCTTTGTAACCTGATACAGATGGTAAAATAGACCCACATGTGATTCGATCATTAATGTCACACAACATATATTTTGCTTTAATTCCTATCATTCACGCATCAAGGGGTTTAGTAAGCTATACCTATCCTATGTTGAATATATTAGTACTTTTACATTTATATTGTCAAACTTTAAAAAATCGGTGACTTGAAACTGTCTCCCACGGGTAGTGTAAAATAGGGGATACGTGACTGTTGATAATATTGTTTGATACTGTTTGTAGAGTGAAGATTGAAATAGAGGATGTGATAGGAGATCGGCTCGAGATAGCCTTAGATATTTAGACTCAACAAAGGAAACTCGGAAATAGTTCGAAGTTTATAATTTCGACTGCGTTCAGGTCCAAAAAAATATAAGGCATAGAGTTATTAGTCGAATTGCTCTCTAGTCAAATGTTCGGATAGCGGGTAAAATTCATCTAAATTTAACCGAAACAAATGCAAATTAAATTAATTGATTAAGGCGAATTAGAAACGTCATCTAATTATTTCGAACCAGAACAACGGTTAGCTAATTCGCTTTCCTATTTAAAAATCCGAGATAATTACAACTGATATTGAGTATTCATAATTAATCTGTTAAACAAATACGAATTTGGAAGCTCGATCCACAGTTGCAATCTGTGTCCCAAATAAATTTATTAGAACTCGATGACAAAAGTATTGTTGCAAAAAATTAAATCGAACCGAGATAACTAGAACCGCACTGAGTACTCGTAATTAATTTGTTGCACTGTCTAAAACTGTGGAAATTTGTCTGATCCCGAAAATACCTACCATTGTTAACGTAGTCCAAAAATATTAAAATTTGTATTGTTTTGGTGGGTCTATTTGCATCTCGCTCGGATTTAAATCCCAATTTTTTCGCTTATTTGGGTATTCTATTGGTTAGAAATTGGAGGAGAAAAATCTGAATTTTTATCCTCTCCCTAGTCTGCCACCTCCTCCCCACGTTGTCTTCAATTCTCTCAGCCGACCTCCCTCCCAAATCTCCCTCACGCAAGCCATCCCCTAGGTCCCTTCCCACGCCACTCCCAGCCCCTCTCCTCCCTGGCGAGCTCGCCCTGCCCCTGTACGGCGCCCTCCTTGCTCCTCTCCACACGATCGCGCATGACCCGCCATGGATCTCGCCTAGCTCTTTCCCATCTCCTCCCCACCTCCTAGATGCTCGGCGCCCAGTCCCAGCTCGCCCAGCCCCCTCTCTGCTGGTGGCCGGCCACCTCTGCTGCTCCCATGGTGATCTCATCCCTCCCCTGCTATCTGTTTCTTCCTCGGATGGACGCCAACAGCAGCAGCCCTGTCCCACGATGTCGTCGATCTTTGGTGAGACCCTGCTGTTCTCGCTATTTGTGTGCCCTAGCTGCTCGATGAAATGTCTAAACCATGTGTTGTCGTTGCTTGCAGCTAGTTGTCAACACCACGCCTCGCGTCGATCGTCCGGTGGTAAGGTAGGCCATCTAGGTTTTGCTGTCTATGTGGATGACGTGTGTGATGTCGAGATGATGGTTGATTGGTGCGTGTCCTTTGCAGCGATTTAGGAAGATGGTGGTGCTATGTTTGAATAAGTAGGTGAGGTCTGTGCGATGTTTGTTAGGTGTTCGATAAAAGGCTTGAACCGGAGGTCCTCGCCGTTTCATGGTTTTCAAATCGGATTTAGTCATGGATGAACTAATTTGCACTCTTGTTGGTTGATTTGATGAATGACTTGGAGGATTATGACCATGCTTATAAAATTGTTATGCCATATAAACCTTAGATTTAAAATGATAATTATAGGAGTAAATTGAATGTTTGTTGTTTGGACTGTGTCCAGTTTTATTATGCAGGTAGTTGAGTGAAGTAAACCTTGTTTTATGAAGAGATGTTATATAGAAAAGTTGTAGATAACCTCTTCATCTTACTTGTGTTAAAATTTCATGGTCATATGTCTAGTAGTTTAGGACTTATGATTTTTCCAAGTCCAGTTTCTGAATCTGTTCAAATTCTGTACAGGTTTCGAAAATTGGATTGTTTGGCTAAGTTAAACTGAGAATCAGTCCTTAGTAATTATAGAATAATTGTAGTACTTTTCTTAGGCTTTCCATAAAGTCTTGGATCACCCCTTTTGGTGGTCTAGAAGTCAAGTTATGGCTGTTTGAAATGTGATGTTTGAGTCTGTCAAAAGTCTGGACAGCAATGTTTGTTTGTATTAACTGACCTCGATACACATTGAATCACCTTGAGATGATTATAAATGAGTTGTAGAAAATTCTATTAGCTTTCTAAAAAGTCTAGGATCACTTGATTTGGATGCCTGAAACTCCAGTTATGGATTTTTGAAGTGAGTAGTCGAATTCTGTCCAAATCTGGATAGAATTTACGTTTAGCACTGATTGACCTTTAAGAATATCGAATCATGTTGTGCTGATAATACAAAAGTTGTAGAGGACTTTATAAGCTTTCCATAAAGTCTTAGTTTACTATTTTTGGATGCATATTTTATGAGTTATGAGCAAAACAATTAACCACTGTGCTGCTGTCCAGAAAATCTGCAATTGATTACTTGGTTTTGTTCTTGTTTGGCTAAGTAGGAGTAATTAGTTAGTTTTCGATTCTTGATTGATGCAAACTTGTTACATCTAGTTGTTTCATTCCTTTCTTGAGGTTTGCGCTAGACCTTAGTGATTTTTGGAAAATGAATAAGTGCTTTACTTGGGAACTCAAAATTGTGCTGTCTTACCTTGCCTAGTATATGATTCAAGTTACTTGGACAAGGTGGTTTAGAGAACTAATTAAATTTCTTTAACCATAGCCTGAGTTTAGGAGTCTTATAATAGTAGGCCTAAGTTCATTAATCTTCGGGGTGTATTCTTTAGCTAAGGAAAATATAGGACTTATGCCTAGTGTAATGTTTCTTGCTATTTGGATTAGAATTCAGGTAAGTTGGAGAACCTGATTATTGTGTTTGATTGTATAGACCTATTTAGTACTTGATTATTGTGTTTTTGCAGTTTTAATTTATTATTGAATGACTCCAATTCTTATTGCTTTTCTCTTGCTCAAAAAGAAGCCCTAAGGGGAAATAGCATCTACATCCATCAATGGTCATAATATCCCACATGAATATCATGGTTGACACCTGGGTTGGCTCGAATGGAAGCGACCATGACTCGCTCCCATCCATCAATTGACAGTGAGATGGTTGGGGTAGGATTTTATGGCAGCAAAAGCGCCCTCGGCAGGGTTACCTTGGTAAGCACCATCTCTTAGGTTTTAGACATGTTACTTTTTTTAGTGTTTATGGTATGATTCTATGCTATGATTTACTGAATTCCTGATGGTCAAGAATCGTCAAGATTGAAGTTGTGGAACAACCATACCATAAGTCCACTGTTCCTCCTTATGATGTTCATTTTGTGCATTATTCTTAACTGATACTCCCTCCATTTTTTTATTTGACGTTTTATTGTACATTTTTGCACTATTTGGCGTCAAACATAAAAGGATGAAGGTAGTAACTTACAACAGGTGAGATGTGCACTATAGCAAGATTAAGCAATCTGGTTTGTTTAATTGCCTAATATAATTTTAATTTCTAAGGAGGAATGTAAGTGCAATGCTGTGAGATTCTTTGCAATTATATCATCACAGCAATCTGAAGTGCCTTGTTCCAGACACTGCTTAATAATTGTCTATATTGCTATGATCCCCTCCATAAATAAGGTTTATGTATCTGTTCTTATCTAATATATGGGGCTGCTTTATTGGAGGGGAAGGAGGAAACAGGATGGGATGGAACCTGGAGCCCAATACATGGATGATGGATTATTGGATGGGATGGGATGGGATGGAGAAATTTGGGATTAACACTCCCCATTAAGTGCGTTCTCGGGCTGCTTGTTTCAGTTTGAGTTCTCGTTCCAATTTATGTTGGTTTTTTTACAGTTACAGAATTTGTTTGTTCCAGCTTGAGTTCCACTTTGAAAACTTGAACAACCACTAGCAGATGCAATGTTCACAAAATAGCTTGTCAAATAATGTGCATGAACTGGAACAAGCAACTTGTGCACAAAAGAGCATTACTGGAACAAGCAGCTTGTGCATGAATGAGTAATACTGTAGATGATTGGACATGTATGTCTGTTTTAGATTTTTCATATTTGATGTTATATATTCAGCTCATACTATACATGAATTTGCAACGCCATGTACTTGTTGATGGGAAGGTCATGACTGACAAGACCTACCCTGCTGGGTTCATGGGTATGCCTATATCTCTATTAATGCATAAAGATACCTATACACCTATTTTGGTTGCTGATTTGTGGTGTCATTTTTTTGGCAGATGTCATTTCCATTCCCAAGTCAAATGAGAACTACAGGCTGCTTCTTTCTTCACCCAATCAGTGATGAGGATGCCAAGGTTAGCTCAATTCTCTTACACATCATCTCTCATTGTTCTAGTTGAGCATGATGATCTTGGTAGCTGTGTGAGGTTGCTGTTTTTCATTAGTAGATCTGTGTACCTTATCCTTGCTATACTGTCCATATATGTTGTGTGCATGAAAGTCTTGCATTGAAAATGTCATGTGCTACTGTCGTTAGGACTACTAATAGATGTTGCTCCGTCTATCTATCCATTTACATCGCTGGAAATTCCCATGCCCTTTCATAGTACGCCTGTGAAATGCTCACTGTTTTTCTATTGGTTTGTGTGCAGTTCAAGTTCTGCAAGGTGAGGTCTGTTCAGTTTGGCCAGAAAGGCATCCCCTACCTGAACACCTACGACGGCCGCACCATCCACTACCCCGACCCGCTCATCAAGGCCAACGACACCATCAAGATCGATCTGGAGACCAACAAGATCATGGACTTCTTCAAGTTTAACGTCGGCAACGTGGTCATGGTGACTGGCGGGAGAAACACCGGGCGTGTAGGAGTGATCAAGAACAGAGAGAAGCACAAGGGCAGCTTCGAGACCATCGACGTGCTGCTTGGAGCTTTTTGCTATGTCTATTTTATCCTATTTGTTGTGTAAGAAAACATAGAATGGAATTCAAATTGGTGGTCGCAAAAGTGTGGAGACTTGAATTCATATAAAGTTAGGCTTAATATTAGTGCAAACAGTTGTATTTTAGTTTAGATTTATAGTACAATTATGTATGCGTTATTTGACAATGCTTATTTATGATATATTGAATGGTACTTATTTATATTATATTAATTATATTGTTCAATATATGTGTATGTATATTTCTCTTTCAAATTATTATAACGTGATATCTGAAAAAATGATTATAAATTGAAGAATGTACTGTCGTGTAAGTCATTTCGTTTAAATCTTAATAAGACGGTCACCAAAATGTCTAATATCAGTCTCCTAAATAAGACGGTTTCTAAAACGTCCATTTTTAGTCACCTAAATAAGATGGTTTTCCTATTGTAATCGTCTATTATTGTAGAATATTTGAGACAATTTGATACATAATTTATGACTTATAATGTTTGTATTCTCTACGGTTCTTTAGAAGCAGTGTCTTAAATAAAAACCTAATTCAAGACGGTTTATCGGACAAAATGACTTAAACAAATACCTTTTTCAGACGGTTATAAATTAAAAATTGTCTTATATAATATCTTTTAAGACGGTTTATAAACATCTTAAATGTGTGACATCTTTTACGACTCCGTCAAATTTGGACACTTCATAAGCGTCTTAAGTACTCAAAATTAACCGTCTCATATAACATGTTTTGTAGTAGTGAGCGACCATTTTCAATAATACTAGAGGCTAACACCTACGGATTTTAGACCAAGAAATGGTCTCCACCAGAAATCCAAGAATGTGATCTATGGCAAGGAAACATATGTGGGGTGAGGTGTATGAGCGTCTGGTCGATGATCAATGGCCACACAACCCCCATTTTTGTCGAAAATAGCCATGAACGACCATTTTCAATAATACCTAAGGCTAACACCTACGGATTTTTTGACCAAGAAATGGTCTCCACCAGCAATCCAAGAATGTGATCTATGGCAAGGAAACATATGTGGGGTGAGGTGTATGAGCCTCTGGTCGACGATCAATGGCCACACAACCCTAATTTTTGTTGAAAATAGCCATGAACGACCATTTTCAATGACACTAAAGGCTAACACCTACGGATTTTTGACCAAGAAATGGTCTCCACCATAAATCCAAGAATGTGATCTATGGCAAGGAAACATATGTGTAGTGAGGTGTATGAGCCTCTGGTCGAAGATCAATGGCCACACAACCCCCATTTTTGTCGAAAATAGCCATGAATGACCATTTTCAAAAATACCAAAGGCTAACACATTCGGATTTTTGCCCAAGAAATGGTCTCCACCAGAAATCCAAGAATGTGATCTATGGCAAGGAAACATATGTGGGGTGAGGTGTACGAGCCTCTGGTCGATGACCAATGGCCACAGAACCCCCATTTTGCCGAAAATAGCCATGAACGACCATTTTCAATAATACCGAAGGCTAACACGTACGAGTTTTTGACCAAGAAATGGTCTCCACCAAAAATCCAAGAATGTGATCTATGGCAAGGAAACATATGTGGGGTGAGATTTATGAGCCTCTAGTCGATGATAAATGGCCACACAACCCCCATTTTTTTATGAAAATAGCCATGAGCGACCATTTTCAATAATATTAGAGGCTAAGACCTACAGATTTTTGACCAAGAAATGGTCTCCACCAGAAATCCAAGAATGTGATCTATGGCAAGGAAACATATGTGGGGTGAGGTGTATGAGCCTCTGGTCGATGATCAATGGCCACACAACCCCCATTTTTGTCGAAAATAGCCATGAATGACCATTTACAATAATACCGAAGGCTAACACCTACGGATTTTTGACCAAGAAATGGTCTCCACCAGAAATCCAAGAATGTGATCTATGGCAAGGAAACATATGTGGGGTGAGGTGTATGAGCCTCTGGTCGATGATCAATGGCCACACAACCCCCATTTTTGTCGAAAATAGCCATGAACGACCATTTTCAATAATATCGAAGGCTAACACCTACGGATTTTTGACCAAGAAATGGTCTCCACTAGAAATCCAAGAATGTGATCTATGGCAATGAAACATATGTGGGGTGAGGTTTATGAGCCTCTAGTCGATGATAAATGGCCACACAACCCCCATTTTTTATGAAAATAGCCATGAGCGACCTTGAAAATAGCCATGAGCGACCATTTTCAATAATACTAGAGGCTAACACCTACGGATTTTAGACCAAGAAATGGTCTCCACCAGAAATCCAAGAATGTGATCTATGGCAAGGAAACATATGTGGGGTGAGGTGTATGAGCGTCTGGTCGATGATCAATGGCCACACAACCCCCATTTTTGTCGAAAATAGCCATGAACGACCATTTTCAATAATACCTAAGGCTAACACCTACGGATTTTTGACCAAGAAATGGTCTCCACCAGAAATCCAAGAATGTGATCTATGGCAAGGAAACATATGTGGGGTGACGTGTATGAGCCTCTGGTCGACGATCAATGGCCACACAACCCTAATTTTTGATGAAAATAGCCATGAACGACCATTTTCAATGACACTGAAGGCTAACACCTACGGATTTTTGACCAAGAAATGGTCTCCACCATAAATCCAAGAATGTGATCTATGGCAAGGAAACATATGTGTAGTGAGGTGTATGAGCCTCTGGTCGAAGATCAATGGCCACACAACCCCCATTTTTGTCGAAAATAGCCATGAATGACCATTTTCAAAAATACCAAAGGCTAACACATTCGGATTTTTGCCCAAGAAATGGTCTCCACCAGAAATCCAAGAATGTGATCTATGGCAAGGAAACATATGTGGGGTGAGGTGTACGAGCCTCTGGTCGATGACCAATGGCCACAGAACCCCCATTTTGCCGAAAATAGCCATGAACGACCATTTTCAATAATACCGAAGGCTAACACGTACGAGTTTTTGACCAAGAAATGGTCTCCACCAAAAATCCAAGAATGTGATCTATGGCAAGGAAACATATGTGGGGTGAGATTTATGAGCCTCTAGTCGATGATAAATGGCCACACAACCCCCATTTTTTTATGAAAATAGCCATGAGCGACCATTTTCAATAATATTAGAGGCTAAGACCTACAGATTTTTGACCAAGAAATGGTCTCCACCAGAAATCCAAGAATGTGATCTATGGCAAGGAAACATATGTGGGGTGAGGTGTATGAGCCTCTGGTCGATGATCAATGGCCACACAACCCCCATTTTTGTCGAAAATAGCCATGAATGACCATTTACAATAATACCGAAGGCTAACACCTACGGATTTTTGACCAAGAAATGGTCTCCACCAGAAATCCAAGAATGTGATCTATGGCAAGGAAACATATGTGGGGTGAGGTGTATGAGCCTCTGGTCGATGATCAATGGCCACACAACCCCCATTTTTGTCGAAAATAGCCATGAACGACCATTTTCAATAATATCGAAGGCTAACACCTACGGATTTTTGACCAAGAAATGGTCTCGACCAGAAATCCAAGAATGTGATCTACGACAAGGAAACATATGTGGGGTGAGGTGTATGAGCCTCTGGTCGACGATCAATGGCCACACAACCCCCATTTTGCGAAAATAGCCATGAATGACCATTTTCAATAATACCGAAGGCTAACACGTACGAGTTTTTAACCAAGAAATGGTTTCCACCAGAAATCCAAGAATGTAATCTATGGCAAGGAAACATATGTGGGGTGAGGTTTATGAGCCTCTAGTCGATGATAATGGCCACACAACCCCCATTTTTTATGAAAATAGCCATGAGCGACCTTGAAAATTGCCATGAGCGACCTTGAAAATAGCCATGAGCGACCATTTTACATAATATTAGAGGCTAAGACCTACAGATTTTTGACCAAGAAATGGTCTCCACCAGAAATCCAAGAATGTGATCTATGGCAATGAAACATATGTGGGGTGAGGTGTATGAGCCTCTGGTCGATGATCAATGGCCACACAACCCCCATTTTTGTCGAAAATAGCCATGAATGACCATTTACAATAATACCGAAGGCTAACACCTATGGATTTTTGACCAAGAAATGGTCTCCACCAGAAATCCAAGAATGTGATCTATGGCAAGGAAACATATGTGGGGTGAGGTGTATGAGCCTCTGGTCGATAATGAATGGACACACAACCCCCATTTTTGTCGAAAATAGCCATGAACGACCATTTTCAATAATATCGAAGGCTAACACCTATGGATTTTTGACCAAGAAATGGTCTCCACCAGAAATCCAAGAATGTGATCTACGACAAGGAAACATATGTGGGGTGAGGTGTATGAGCCTCTGGTCGACGATCAATGGCCACACAACCCCCATTTTGCCGAAAATAGCCATGAATGACCATTTTCAATAATACCGAAGGCTAACACGTACGAGTTTTTAACCAAGAAATGGATTCCACCAGAAATCCAAGAATGTAATCTATGGCAAGGAAACATATGTGGGGTGAGGTTTATGAGCCTCTAGTCGATGATAAATGGCCACACAACCCCCATTTTTTATGAAAATAGCCATGAGCGACCTTGAAAATAGCCATGAGCGACCATTTTCAATAATACTAGAGGCTAACACCTACGGATTTTAGACCAAGAAATGGTCTCCACCAGAAATCCAAGAATGTGATCTATGGCAAGGAAACATATGTGGGGTGAGGTGTATGAGCGTCTGGTCGATGATCAATGGCCACACAACCCCCATTTTTGTCGAAAATAGCCATGAACGACCATTTTCAATAATACCGAAGGCTAACACCTACGGAATTTTGACCAAGAAATGGTCTCCACCAGAAATCCAAGAATGTGATCTATGGCAAGGAAACATATGTGGGGTGAGGTGTATGAGCCTCTGGTCGACGATCAATGGCCACACAACCCCCATTTTTTATGAAAATAGCCATGAGCGACCTTGAAAATAGCCATGAGCGACCATTTTCAATAATACTAGAGGCTAACACCTACGGATTTTAGACCAAGAAATGGTCTCCACCAGAAATCCAAGAATGTGATCTATGGCAAGGAAACATATGTGGGGTGAGGTGTATGAGCGTCTGGTCGATGATCAATGGCCACACAACCCCCATTTTTGTCGAAAATAGCCATGAACGACCATTTTCAAAAATACCGAAGGCTAACACCTACGGATTTTTGACCAAGAAATGGTCTCCACCAGAAATCCAAGAATGTGATCTATGGCAAGGAAACATATGTGGGGTGAGGTGTATGAGCCTCTGGTCGATGATCAATGGCCACACAACCCCCATTTTTGTCGAAAATAGCCATGAACGACCATTTTCAATAATATCGAAGGCTAACACCTACGGATTTTTGACCAAGAAATGGTCTCCACCAGAAATCCAAGAATGTGATCTACGACAAGGAAACATATGTGGGGTGAGGTGTATGAGCCTCTGGTCGACGATCAATGGCCACACAACCCCCATTTTGCCGAAAATAGCCATGAATGACCATTTTCAATAATATCGAAGGCTAACACCTACGGATTTTTGACCAAGAAATGGTCTCCACCAGAAATCCAAGAATGTGATCTACGACAAGGAAACATATGTGGGGTGAGGTGTATGAGCCTCTGGTCGACGATCAATGGCCACACAACCCCCATTTTGCCGAAAATAGCCATGAATGACCATTTTCAATAATACCGAAGGCTAACACGTACGAGTTTTTAACCAAGAAATGGTTTCCACCAGAAATCCAAGAATGTAATCTATGGCAAGGAAACATATGTGGGGTGAGGTTTATGAGCCTCTAGTCGATGATAAATGGCCACACAACCCCCATTTTTATGAAAATAGCCATGAGCGACCTTGAAAATAGCCATGAGCGACCATTTTCAATAATACTAGAGGCTAACACCTACGGATTTTAGACCAAGAAATGGTCTCCACCAGAAATCCAAGAATGTGATCTATGGCAAGGAAACATATGTGGGGTGAGGTGTATGAGCGTCTGGTCGATGATCAATGGCCACACAACCCCCATTTTTGTCGAAAATAGCCATGAACGACCATTTTCAATAATACCGAAGGCTAACACCTACGGATTTTTGACCAAGAAATGGTCTCCACCAGAAATCCAAGAATGTGATCTATGGCAAGGAAACATATGTGGGGTGAGGTGTGTGAGCCTCTGGTCGATGATCAATGGCCACACAACCTCCATTTTTGTCGAAAATAGCCATGAACGACCATTTTCAATAATATCGAAGGCTAACACCTACGGATTTTTGACCAAGAAATGGTCTCCACCAGAAATCCAAGAATGTGATCTACGACAAGGAAACATATGTGGGGTGAGGTGTATGAGCCTCTGGTCGACGATCAATGGCCACACAACCCCCATTTTGCCGAAAATAGCCATGAATGACCATTTTCAATAATACCGAAGGCTAACACGTACGAGTTTTTAACCAAGAAATGGTTTCCACCAGAAATCCAAGAATGTAATCTATGGCAATGAAACATATGTGGGGTGAGGTTTATGAGCCTCTAGTCGATGATAAATGGCCACACAACCCCCATTTTTTATGAAAATAGCCATGAGCGACCTTGAAAATAGCCATGAGCGACCATTTTCAATAATACTAGAGGCTAACACCTACAGATTTTAGACCAAGAAATGGTCTCCACCAGAAATCCAAGAATGTGATCTATGGCAAGGAAACATATGTGGGGTGAGGTGTATGAGCGTCTGGTCGATGATCAATGGCCACACAACCCCCATTTTTGTCGAAAATAGCCATGAACGACCATTTTCAATAATACCGAAGGCTAACACCTACGGATTTTTTACCAAGAAATGGTCTCCACCAGAAATCCAAGAATGTGATCTATGGCAAGGAAACATATGTGGGGTGAGGTGTATGAGCCTCTAGTCGATGATCAATGGCCACACAACCCCCATTTTTGTCGAAAATAGCCATGAATGACCATTTTCAAAAATACCAAAGGCTAACACGTACGGATTTTTAACCAAGAAATGGTCTCCACCAGAAATCCAAGAATGTGATCTATGGCAAGGAAACATATGTGGGGTGAGGTGTACGAGCCTCTGGTCGATGATCAATGGCCACACAACCCCCATTTTGCCGAAAATAGCCATGAATGACCAATTTCAATAATACCGAAGGCTAACACGTACGAGTTTTTAACCAAGAAATGGTCTCCACCAGAAATCCAAGAATGTGATCTATGGCAAGGAAACATATGTGGGGTGAGGTGTATGAGCGTCTGGTCGATGATCAATGGCCACACAACCCCCATTTTTGTCGAAAATAGCCATGAACGACCATTTTCAATAATACCGAAGGCTAACACCTACGGATTTTTGACCAAGAAATGGTCTCCACCAGAAATCCAAGAATGTGATCTATGGCAAGGAAACATATGTGGGGGTGAGGTGTATGAGCCTCTGGTCGACGATCAATGGCCACACAACCCTAATTTTTGTCGAAAATAGCCATGAACGACCATTTTCAATGACATTGAAGGCTAACACCTACGGATTTTTGACCAAGAAATGGTCTCCACCATAAATCCAAGAATGTGATCTATGGCAAGGAAACATATGTGTAGTGAGGTGTATGAGCCTCTGGTCGATGATCAATGGCCACACAACCCCCATTTTTGTCGAAAATAGCCATGAATGACCATTTACAATAATACCGAAGGCTAACACCTACGGATTTTTGACCAAGAAATGGTCTCCACCAGAAATCCAAGAATATGATCTATGGCAAGGAAACATATGTGGGGTGAGGTGTATGAGCCTCTGGTCGACGATCAATGGCCACACAACCCCCATTTTGCCGAAAATAGCCATGAATGACCATTTTCAATAATACCGAAGGCTAACACGTATGAGTTTTTAACCAAGAAATGGTCTCCACCAGAAATCCAAGAATGTAATCTATGGCAAGGAAACATATGTGGGGTGAGGTTTATGAGCCTCTAGTCGATGATAAATGGCCACACAAGCTCCATTTTTTATGAAAATAGCCATGAGCGACCTTGAAAATAGCCATGAGCGACCATTTTCAATAATACTAGAGGCTAACACCTACGGATTTTTGACCAAGAAATGGTCTCCACCAGAAATCCAAGAATGTGATCTATGGCAAGGAAACATATGTGGGGTGAGGTGTATGAGCGTCTGGTCGATGATCAATGGCCACACAACCCCCATTTTTGTCGAAAATAGCCATGAATGATCATTTTCAAAAATACCAAAGGCTAACACGTACGGATTTTTGACCAAGAAATGGTCTCCACCAGAAATCCAAGAATGTGATCTATGGCAAGGAAACATATGTGGGGTGAGGTGTACGAGCCTCTGGTCGATGATCAATGGCCACACAACCCCCATTTTGCCGAAAATAGCCATGAATGACCATTTTCAATAATACCGAAGGCTAACACGTACGAGTTTTTAACCAAGAAATGGTTTCCACCAAAAATCCAAGAATGTAATCTATGGCAAGGAAACATATGTGGGGTTAGGTTTATGAGCCTCTAGTCGATGATAAATGGCCACACAACCCCCATTTTTTATGAAAATAGCCATGAGCGACCTTGAAAATAGCCATGAGCGACCATTTTCAATAATACTAGAGGCTAACACCTACGGATTTTAGACCAAGAAATGGTCTCCACCAGAAATCCAAGAATGTGATCTATGGCAAGGAAACATATGTGGGGTGAGGTGTATGAGCGTCTGGTCGATGATCAATGGCCACACAACCCCCATTTTTGTCGAAAATAGCCATGAACGACCATTTTCAATAATATCGAAGGCTAACACCTACGGATTTTTGACCAAGAAATGGTCTCCACCAGAAATCCAAGAATGTGATCTATGGCAAGGAAACATATGTGGGGTGAGGTGTATGAGCGTCTGGTCGATGATCAATGGCCACACAACCCCCATTTTTGTCGAAAATAGCCATGAACGACCATTTTCAATAATACCGAAGGCTAACACCTACGGATTTTTTACCAAGAAATGGTCTCCACCAGAAATCCAAGAATGTGATCTATGGCAAGGAAACATATGTGGGGTGAGGTGTATGAGCCTCTGGTCGATGATCAATGGCCACACAACCTCCATTTTTGTCGAAAATAGCCATGAACGACCATTTTCAATAATATCGAAGGCTAACACCTACGGATTTTTGACCAAGAAATGGTCTCCACCAGAAATCCAAGAATGTGATCTACGACAAGGAAACATATGTGGGGTGAGGTGTATGAGCCTCTGGTCGACGATCAATGGCCACACAACCCCCATTTTGCCGAAAATAGCCATGAGCGACCTTGAAAATAGCCATGAGCGACCATTTTCAATAATACTAGAGGCTAACACCTACGGATTTTAGACCAAGAAATGGTCTCCACCAGAAATCCAAGAATGTGATCTATGGCAAGGAAACATATGTGGGGTGAGGTGTATGAGCGTCTGGTCGATGATCAATGGCCACACAACCCCCATTTTTGTCGAAAATAGCCTTGAACGACCATTTTCAATAATATCGAAGGCTAACACCTACGGATTTTTGACCAAGAAATGGTCTCCACCAGAAATCCAAGAATGTGATCTATGGCAAGGAAACATATGTGGGGTGAGGTGTATGAGCGTCTGGTCGATGATCAATGGCCACACAACCCCCATTTTTGTCGAAAATAGCCATGAACGACCATTTTCAATAATACCGAAGGCTAACACCTACGGATTTTTTACCAAGAAATGGTCTCCACCAGAAATCCAAGAATGTGATCTATGGCAAGGAAACATATGTGGGGTGAGGTGTATGAGCCTCTGGTCGATGATCAATGGCCACACAACCTCCATTTTTGTCGAAAATAGCCATGAACGACCATTTTCAATAATATCGAAGGCTAACACCTACGGATTTTTGACCAAGAAATGGTCTCCACCAGAAATCCAAGAATGTGATCTACGACAAGGAAACATATGTGGGGTGAGGTGTATGAGCCTCTGGTCGACGATCAATGGCCACACAACCCCCATTTTGCCGAAAATAGCCATGAATGACCATTTTCAATAATATCGAAGGCTAACACCTACGGATTTTTGACCAAGAAATGGTCTCCACCAGAAATCCAAGAATGTGATCTACGACAAGGAAACATATGTGGGGTGAGGTGTATGAGCCTCTGGTCGACGATCAATGGCCACACAACCCCCATTTTGCCTCATACACCTCACCCCACATATGTTTCCTTGCCATAGATCACATTCTTGGATTTCTGGTGGAGACCATTTCTTGGTAAAAAAATCCGTACGTGTTAGCCTTCGGTATTATTGAAAATGGTCGTTCATGGCTATTTTCGATAAAAATGGGGGTTGTGTGGCCATTGATCATCGACCAGACGCTCATACACCTCACCCCACATATGTTTCCTTGCCATAGATCACATTCTTGGATTTCTGGTGGAGACCATTTCTTGGTCAAAAATCCGTAGGTGTTAGCCTTCGATATTATTGAAAATGGTCATTCATGGCTATTTTTGACAAAAATGGGGGTTGTGTGGCCATTGATCATCGACCAGACGCTCATACACCTCACCCCACATATGTTTCCTTGCCATAGATCACATTCTTGGATTTCTGGTGGAGACCATTTCTTGGTCTAAAATCCGTAGGTGTTAGCCTCTAGTATTATTGAAAATGGTCGCTCATGGCTATTTTCAAGGTCGCTCATGGCTATTTTCATAAAAAATGGGGGTTGTGTGGCCATTTATCATCGACTAGAGGCTCATAAACCTCACCCCACATATGTTTCCTTGCCATAGATTACATTCTTGGATTTCTGGTGGAAACCATTTCTTGGTTAAAAACTCGTACGTGTTAGCCTTCGGTATTATTGAAAATGGTCATTCATGGCTATTTTCTGCAAAATGGGGGTTGTGTGGCCATTGATCGTCGACCAGAGGCTCATACACCTCACCCCACATATGTTTCCTTGTCGTAGATCACATTCTTGGATTTCTGGTGGAGACCATTTCTTGGTCAAAAATCCGTAGGTGTTAGCCTTCGATATTATTGAAAATGGTCATTCATGGCTATTTTTGGCAAAATGGGGGTTGTGTGGCCATTGATCATCGACCAGAGGCTCGTACACCTCACCCCACATATGTTTCCTTGCCATAGATCACATTCTTGGATTTCTGGTGGAGACCATTTCTTGGTCAAAAATCCGTACGTGTTAGCCTTTGGTATTTTTGAAAATGATCATTCATGGCTATTTTCGACAAAAATGGGGGTTTCTGCCATTGATCATCGACTAGAGGCTCATACACCTCAACCCACATATGTTTCCTTGCCATAGATCACATTCTTGGATTTCTGGTGGAGACCATTTCTTGGTCAAAAATCCGTAGGTGTTAGCCTTCGGTATTATTGAAAATGGTCATTCATGGCTATTTTCGACAAAAATGGGGGTTGTGTGGCCATTGATCATCGACCAGACGCTCATACACCTCACCCCACATATGTTTCCTTGCCATAGATCACATTCTTGGATTTCTGGTGGAGACCATTTCTTGGTCAAAAATCCGTAGGTGTTAGCCTTCGGTATTATTGAAAATGGTCATTCATGGCTATTTTCGACAAAAATGGGGGTTGTGTGGCCATTGATCATCGACCAGACGCTCATACACCTCACCCCACATATGTTTCCTTGCCATAGATCACATTTTTGGATTTCTGGTGGAGACCATTTCTTGGTCTAAAATCCGTAGGTGTTAGCCTCTAGTATTATTGAAAATGGTCGCTCATGGCTATTTTCAAGGTCGCTCATGGCTATTTTCATAAAAAATGGAGCTTGTGTGGCCATTTATCATCGACTAGAGGCTCATAAACCTCACCCCACATATGTTTCCTTGCCATAGATTACATTCTTGGATTTCTGGTGGAGACCATTTCTTGGTTAAAAACTCGTACGTGTTAGCCTTCAGTATTATTGAAAATGGTCATTCATGTCTATTTTCGGCAAAATGGGGGTTGTGTGGCCATTGATCGTCGACCAGAGGCTCATACACCTCACCCCACATATGTTTCCTTGCCATAGATCATATTCTTGGATTTCTGGTGGAGACCATTTCTTGGTCAAAAATCCGTAGGTGTTAGCCTTCTGTATTATTGTAAATGGTCATTCATGGCTATTTTCGACAAAAATGGGGGTTGTGTGGCCATTGATCATCGACCAGAGGCTCATACACCTCACTACACATATGTTTCCTTGCCATAGATCACATTCTTGGATTTATGGTGGAGACCATTTCTTGGTCAAAAATCCGTAGGTGTTAGCCTTCAATGTCATTGAAAATGGTCGTTCATGGCTATTTTGGACAAAAATTAGGGTTGTGTGGCCATTGATCGTCGACCAGAGGCTCATACACCTCACCCCACATATGTTTCCTTGCCATAGATCACATTCTTGGATTTCTGGTGGAGACCATTTCTTGGTCAAAAATCCGTAGGTGTTAGCCTTCGGTATTATTGAAAATGGTCGTTCATGGCTATTTTCGACAAAAATGGGGGTTGTGTGGCCATTGATCATCAACCAGACGCTCATACACCTCACCCCACATATGTTTCCTTGCCATAGATCACATTCTTGGATTTCTGGTGGAGACCATTTCTTGGTTAAAAACTCGTACGTGTTAGCCTTCGGTATTATTGAAAATGGTCATTCATGGCTATTTTCGGCAAAATGGGGGTTGTGTGGCCATTGATCATCGACCAGAGGCTCATACACCTCACCCCACATATGTTTCCTTGCCATAGATCACATTCTTGGATTTCTGGTGGAGACCATTTCTTGGTTAAAAATCCGTACGTGTTAGCCTTTGGTATTTTTGAAAATGGTCATTCATGGCTATTTTCGACAAAAATGGGGGTTGTGTGGCCATTGATCATCGACTAGAGGCTCATACACCTCACCCCACATATGTTTCCTTGCCATAGATCACATTCTTGGATTTCTGGTGGAGACCATTTCTTGGTAAAAAATCTGTAGGTGTTAGCCTTCGGTATTATTGAAAATGGTCGTTCATGGCTATTTTCGACAAAAATGGGGGTTGTGTGGCCATTGATCATCGACCAGACGCTCATACACCTCACCCCACATATGTTTCCTTGCCATAGATCACATTCTTGGATTTCTGGTGGAGACCATTTCTTGGTCTAAAATCCGTAGGTGTTAGCCTCTAGTATTATTGAAAATGGTCGCTCATGGCTATTTTCAAGGTCGCTCATGGCTATTTTCATAAAAAATGGGGGTTGTGTGGCCATTTATCATCGACTAGAGGCTCATAAACCTCACCCCACATATGTTTCATTGCCATAGATTACATTCTTGGATTTCTGGTGGAAACCATTTCTTGGTTAAAAACTCGTACGTGTTAGCCTTCGGTATTATTGAAAATGGTCATTCATGGCTATTTTCGGCAAAATGGGGGTTGTGTGGCCATTGATCGTCGACCAGAGGCTCATACACCTCACCCCACATATGTTTCCTTGTCGTAGATCACATTCTTGGATTTCTGGTGGAGACCATTTCTTGGTCAAAAATCAGTAGGTGTTAGCCTTCGATATTATTGAAAATGGTCGTTCATGGCTATTTTCGACAAAAATGGAGGTTGTGTGGCCATTGATCATCGACCAGAGGCTCATACACCTCACCCCACATATGTTTCCTTGCCATAGATCACATTCTTGGATTTCTGGTGGAGACCATTTCTTGGTCAAAAATCCGTAGGTGTTAGCCTTCGGTATTATTGAAAATGGTCGTTCATGGCTATTTTCGACAAAAATGGGGGTTGTGTGGCCATTGATCATCGACCAGACGCTCATACACCTCACCCCACATATGTTTCCTTGCCATAGATCACATTCTTGGATTTCTGGTGGAGACCATTTCTTGGTCTAAAATCCGTAGGTGTTAGCCTCTAGTATTATTGAAAATGGTCGCTCATGGCTATTTTCAAGGTCGCTCATGGCTATTTTCATAAAAAATGGGGGTTGTGTGGCCATTTATCATCGACTAGAGGCTGATAAACCTCACCCCACATATGTTTCCTTGCCATAGATTACATTCTTGGATTTCTGGTGGAAACCATTTCTTGGTTAAAAACTCGTACGTGTTAGCCTTCGGTATTATTGAAAATGGTCATTCATGGCTATTTTCGGCAAAATGGGGGTTGTGTGGCCATTGATCGTCGACCAGAGGCTCATACACCTCACCCCACATATGTTTCCTTGTCGTAGATCACATTCTTGGATTTCTGGTGGAGACCATTTCTTGGTCAAAAATCCGTAGGTGTTAGCCTTCGATATTATTGAAAATGGTCATTCATGGCTATTTTCGGCAAAATGGGGGTTGTGTGGCCATTGATCGTCGACCAGAGGCTCATACACCTCACCCCACATATGTTTCCTTGTCGTAGATCACATTCTTGGATTTCTGGTGGAGACCATTTCTTGGTCAAAAATCCGTAGGTGTTAGCCTTCAATATTATTGAAAATGGTCGTTCATGGCTATTTTCGACAAAAATGGGGGTTGTGTGGCCATTTATCATCGACCAGAGGCTCATACACCTCACCCACCATATGTTTCCTTGCCATAGATCACATTCTTGGATTTCTGGTGGAGACCATTTCTTGGTCAAAAATCCGTAGGTGTTAGCCTTCGGTATTATTGAAAATGGTCGTTCATGGCTATTTTCGACAAAAATGGGGGTTGTGTGGCCATTGATCATCGACCAGACGCTCATACACCTCACCCCACATATGTTTCCTTGCCATAGATCACATTCTTGGATTTCTGGTGGAGACCATTTCTTGGTCTAAAATCCGTAGGTGTTAGCCTCTAGTATTATTGAAAATGGTCGCTCATGGCTATTTTCAAGGTCGCTCATGGCTATTTTCATAAAAAAATGGGGGTTGTGTGGCCATTGATCGTCGACCAGAGGCTCATACACCTCACCCCACATATGTTTCCTTGCCATAGATCACATTCTTGGATTTCTGGTGGAGACCATTTCTTGGTCAAAATTCCGTAGGTGTTAGCCTTCGGTATTATTGAAAATGGTCGTTCATGGCTATTTTCGACAAAAATGGGGGTTGTGTGGCCATTGATCATCGACCAGACGCTCATACACCTCACCCCACATATGTTTCCTTGCCATAGATCACATTCTTGGATTTCTGGTGGAGACCATTTCTTGGTCTAAAATCCGTAGGTGTTAGCCTCTAGTATTATTGAAAATGGTCGCTCATGGCTATTTTCAAGGTCGCTCATGGCTATTTTCATAAAAAATGGGGGTTGTGTGGCCATTTATCATCGACTAGAGGCTCATAAACCTCACCCCACATATGTTTCCTTGCCATAGATTACATTCTTGGATTTCTGGTGGAAACCATTTCTTGGTTAAAAACTCGTACGTGTTAGCCTTCGGTATTATTGAAAATGGTCATTCATGGCTATTTTCGGCAAAATGGGGGTTGTGTGGCCATTGATCCTCGACCAGAGGCTCATACACCTCACCCCACATATGTTTCCTTGTCGTAGATCACATTCTTGGATTTCTGGTGGAGACCATTTCTTGGTCAAAAATCCATAGGTGTTAGCCTTCGATATTATTGAAAATGGTCGTTCATGGCTATTTTCGACAAAAATGGGGGTTGTGTGGCCATTGATTATCGACCAGAGGCTCATACACCTCACCCCACATATGTTTCCTTGCCATAGATCACATTCTTGGATTTCTGGTGGAGACCATTTCTTGGTCAAAAATCCGTAGGTGTTAGCCTTCGGTATTATTGTAAATGGTCATTCATGGCTATTTTCGACAAAAATGGGGGTTGTGTGGCCATTGATCATCGACCAGAGGCTCATACACCTCACCCCACATATGTTTCCTTGCCATAGATCACATTCTTGGATTTCTGGTAGAGACCATTTCTTGGTCAAAAATCCGTAGGTCTTAGCCTCTAATATTATTGAAAATGGTCGCTCATGGCTATTTTCAAGGTCGCTCATGGCTATTTTCATAAAAAATGGGGGTTGTGTGGCCATTTATCATCGACTAGAGGCTCATAAACCTAACCCCACATATGTTTCCTTGCCATAGATTACATTCTTGGATTTCTGGTGGAAACCATTTCTTGGTTAAAAACTCGTACGTGTTAGCCTTCGGTATTATTGAAAATGGTCATTCATGGCTATTTTTGGCAAAATGGGGGTTGTGTGGCCATTGATCGTCGACCAGAGGCTCATACACCTCACCCCACATATGTTTCCTTGTCGTAGATCACATTCTTGGATTTCTGGTGGAGACCATTTCTTGGTCAAAAATCCATAGGTGTTAGCCTTCGATATTATTGAAAATGGTCGTTCATGGCTATTTTTGACAAAAATGGGAGTTGTGTGGCCATTGATCATCGACCAGAGGCTCATACACCTCACCCCACATATGTTTCCTTGCCATAGATCACATTCTTGGATTTCTGGTGGAGACCATTTCTTGGTCAAAAATCCGTAGGTGTTAGCCTTCGGTATTATTGTAAATGGTCATTCATGGCTATTTTCGACAAAAATGGGGGTTGTGTGGCCATTGATCATCGACCAGAGGCTCATACACCTCACCCCACATATGTTTCCTTGCCATAGATCACATTCTTGGATTTCTGGTGGAGACCATTTCTTGGTCAAAAATCCGTAGGTCTTAGCCTCTAATATTATTGAAAATGGTCGCTCATGGCTATTTTCATAAAAAAATGGGGGTTGTGTGGCCATTTATCATCGACTAGAGGCTCATAAATCTCACCCCACATATGTTTCCTTGCCATAGATCACATTCTTGGATTTTTGGTGGAGACCATTTCTTGGTCAAAAACTCGTACGTGTTAGCCTTCGGTATTATTGAAAATGGTCGTTCATGGCTATTTTCGGCAAAATGGGGGTTCTGTGGCCATTGATCATCGACCAGAGGCTCGTACACCTCACCCCACATATGTTTCCTTGTCATAGATCACATTCTTGGATTTCTGGTGGAGACCATTTCTTGGGCAAAAATCCGAATGTGTTAGCCTTTGGTATTTTTGAAAATGGTCATTCATGGCTATTTTCGACAAAAATGGGGGTTGTGTGGCCATTGATCTTCGACCAGAGGCTCATACACCTCACTACACATATGTTTCCTTGCCATAGATCACATTCTTGGATTTATGGTGGAGACCATTTCTTGGTCAAAAATCCGTAGGTGTTAGCCTTCAATGTCATTGAAAATGGTCGTTCATGGCTATTTTCGACAAAAATTAGGGTTGTGTGGCCATTGATCGTCGACCAGAGGCTCATACACCTCACCCCACATATGTTTCCTTGCCATAGATCACATTCTTGGATTTCTGGTGGAGACCATTTCTTGGTCAAAAATCCGTAGGTGTTAGCCTTAGGTATTATTGAAAATGGTCGTTCATGGCTATTTTCGACAAAAATGGAGGTTGTGTGGCCATTGATCATCGACCAGACGCTCATACACCTCACCCCACATATGTTTCCTTGCCATAGATCACATTCTTGGATTTCTGGTGGAGACCATTTCTTGGTCTAAAATCCGTAGGTGTTAGCCTCTAGTATTATTGAAAATGGTCGCTCATGGCTATTTTCAAGGTCGCTCATGGCTATTTTCATAAAAAATGGGGGTTGTGTGGCCATTTATCATCGACTAGAGGCTCATAAACCTCACCCCACATATGTTTCATTGCCATAGATCACATTCTTGGATTTCTGGTGGAGACCATTTCTTGGTTAAAAACTCGTACGTGTTAGCCTTCGGTATTATTGAAAATGGTCGTTCATGGCTATTTTCGGCAAAATGGGGGTTGTGTGGCCATTGATCATCGACAAGAGGCTCGTACACCTCACCCCACATATGTTTCCTTGCCATAGATCACATTCTTGGATTTCTGGTGGAGACCATTTCTTGGTCAAAAATCCGTACGTGTTAGCCTTTGGTATTTTTGAAAATGGTCATTCATGGCTATTTTCGACAAAAATGGGGGTTGTGTGGCCATTGATCTTCGACCAAAGGCTCATACACCTCACTACACATATGTTTCCTTGCCATAGATCACATTCTTGGATTTATGGTGGAGACCATTTCATGGTCAAAAATCCGTAGGTGTTAGCCTTCAGTGTCATTGAAAATGGTCGTTCATGGCTATTTTCGACAAAAATTAGGGTTGTGTGGCCATTGATCGTCGACCAGAGGCTCATACACCTCACCCCACATATGTTTCTTTGCCATAAATCACATTCTTGGTTTATTGGTGGAGACCATTTCTTGGTCAAAAATCCGTAGGTGTTAGCCTTCGGTATTATTGAAAATGGTCGTTCATGGCTATTTTCGACAAAAATGGGGGTTGTGTGTCCATTGATCATCGACCAGACGCTCATACACCTCACCCCACATATGTTTCCTTGCCATAGATCACATTCTTGGATTTCTGGTGGAGACCATTTCTTGGTCTAAAATCCGTAGGTGTTAGCCTCTAGTATTATTGAAAATGGTCGCTCATGGCTATTTTCAAGGTCGCTCATGGCTATTTTCATAAAAAATGGGGGTTGTGTGGCCATTTATCATCGACTAGAGGCTCATAAACCTCACCCCACATATGTTTCCTTGCCATAGATTACATTCTTGGATTTCTGGTGGAAGCCATTTCTTGGTTAAAAACTCGTACGTGTTAGCCTTCGGTATTATTGAAAATGGTCATTCATGGCTATTTTCGGCAAAATGGGGGTTGTGTGGCCATTGATCGTCGACCAGAGGCTCATACACCTCACCCCACATATGTTTCCTTGTCGTAGATCACATTCTTGGATTTCTGGTGGAGACCATTTCTTGGTCTAAAATCCGTAGGTGTTAGCCTCTAGTATTATTGAAAATGGTCGCTCATGGCTATTTTCAAGGTCGCTCATGGCTATTTTCATAAAAAATGGGGGTTGTGTGGCCATTTATCATCGACTAGAGGCTCATAAACCTCACCCCACATATGTTTCCTTGCCATAGATTACATTCTTGGATTTCTGGTGGAAGCCATTTCTTGGTTAAAAACTCGTACGTGTTAGCCTTCGGTATTATTGAAAATGGTCATTCATGGCTATTTTCGGCAAAATGGGGGTTGTGTGGCCATTGATCGTCGACCAGAGGCTCATACACCTCACCCCACAAATGTTTCCTTGTCGTAGATCACATTCTTGGATTTCTGGTGGAGACCATTTCTTGGTAAAAAATCCGTAGGTGTTAGCCTTCGATATTATTGAAAATGGTCGTTCATGGCTATTTTCGACAAAAATGGGGGTTGTGTGGCCATTGATCATCGACCAGACGCTCATACACCTCACCCCACATATGTTTCCTTGCCATAGATCACATTCTTGGATTTCTGGTGGAGACCATTTCTTGGTCAAAAATCCGTAGGTGTTAGCCTTCGGTATTATTGTAAATGGTCATTCATGGCTATTTTCGACAAAAATGGGGGTTGTGTGGCCATTGATCATCGACCATAGGCTCATACACCTCACCCCACATATGTTTCCTTGCCATAGATCACATTCTTGGATTTCTGGTGGAGACCATTTCTTGGTCAAAAATCCGTAGGTCTTAGCCTCTAATATTATTGAAAATGGTCGCTCATGGCTATTTTCATAAAAAAAATGGGGGTTGTGTGGCCATTTATCATCGACTAGAGGCTCATAAATCTCACCCCACATATGTTTCCTTGCCATAGATCACATTCTTGGATTTTTGGTGGAGACAATTTCTTGGTCAAAAACTCGTACGTGTTAGCCTTCGGTATTATTGAAAATGGTCGTTCATGGTTATTTTCGGCAAAATGGGGGTTGTGTGGCCATTGATCATCGACCAGAGGCTCGTACACCTCACCCCACATATGTTTCCTTGCCATAGATTACATTCTTGGATATCTGGTGGAAACCATTTCTTTGTTAAAAACTCGTACGTGTTAGCCTTCGGTATTATTGAAAATGGTCATTCATGGCTATTTTCGGCAAAATGGGGGTTGTGTGGCCATTGATCGTCGACCAGAGGCTCATACACCTCACCCCACATATGTTTCCTTGTCGTATATCACATTCTTGGATTTCTGGTGGAGACCATTTCTTGGTCAAAAATCCGTAGGTGTTAGCCTTCGATATTATTGAAAATGGTCGTTCATGGCCATTTTCGACAAAAATGGGGGTTGTGTGGCCATTGATCATCGACCAGAGGCTCATACACCTCACCCCACATATGTTTCCTTGCCATAGATCACATTATTGGATTTCTGGTGGAGACCATTTCTTGGTCAAAAATCCGTAGGTGTTAGCCTTCGGTATTATTGTAAATGGTCATTCATGGCTATTTTCGGCAAAATGGGGGTTGTGTGGCCATTGATCGTCGACCAGAGGCTCATACACCTCACCCCACAAATGTTTCCTTGTCGTAGATCACATTCTTGGATTTCTGGTGGAGACCATTTCTTGGTAAAAAATCCGTAGGTGTTAGCCTTCGATATTATTGAAAATGGTCGTTCATGGCTATTTTCGACAAAAATGGGGGTTGTGTGGCCATTGATCATCGACCAGAGGCTCATACACCTCACCCCACATATGTTTCCTTGCCATAGATCACATTCTTGGATTTCTGGTGGAGACCATTTCTTGGTCAAAAATCCGTAGGTGTTAGCCTTCGGTATTATTGTAAATGGTCATTCATGGCTATTTTCGACAAAAATGGGGGTTGTGTGGCCATTGATCATCGACCATAGGCTCATACACCTCACCCCACATATGTTTCCTTGCCATAGATCACATTCTTGGATTTCTGGTGGAGACCATTTCTTGGTCAAAAATCCGTAGGTCTTAGCCTCTAATATTATTGAAAATGGTCGCTCATGGCTATTTTCATAAAAAAATGGGGGTTGTGTGGCCATTTATCATCGACTAGAGGCTCATAAATCTCACCCCACATATGTTTCCTTGCCATAGATCACATTCTTGGATTTTTGGTGGAGACAATTTCTTGGTCAAAAACTCGTACGTGTTAGCCTTCGGTATTATTGAAAATGGTCGTTCATGGTTATTT